>NC_083767.1:46345375-46505375 GCF_963514075.1 Conger conger
GAGCGTCCGAGAGCTCTCCGTAGCTCTTTTTTTTCAGGCCGGGTTCTTTTGGCTCCGCTGTCGGTGCTGTCTCTGACTGGGCTCGGCACAGCTGAGGGGCTGATCTTGTTTCTCTGCTCTGTAAGTTCACCCTGACAATCAGCATCAAATAAGGGGGAAATACCAAGACACTTTTTCTTCCTTCTTGTTTAGACGGCTTGACCTTTTTGCTTTATTGCGTTTCCGAGGTTCATCTCTGTGCGGTTACATTTCTGGTCTGTGAGACTGGATGTAAGCCTCTGTCTCTGTTTCTGTATGTGTGTGTGCGTCTGTGTGTGTGTGTGTGTATGTGTGTGTCTGCGTGTCTCTGTTTCTGTGTGTGTGTGTGTGTGTGTGTGTATATGTGTGTGTCTGCGTGTCTCTGTTTCTGTTTCTGTGTGTGTGTGTGTGTCTGTGTCTGGTGTATGGGGTGTATGTGTGCGTCTGTGTGTGTGTATGTGTGTGTATGTGTGTGTCTGCGTGTCTCTGTTTCTGTGTGTGTGTGTGTGTGTGTGTGTGTGTGTGTGTGTGTGTGTGTGTGTGTGTGTGTGTGTGTGGGGTGTATGTGGTCTATTTGTGTGTCTGCGTGTCACTGTTTTGCGTGCAGGTGGTGTGTGTAGCCTCTCCCAGAAGGAGGTGAACTCAGTCTAACTCCTTTTCCTTGAGGTGCTGTGTGTAATGTAGCCCCAGGATCAGAGCTGAGATGATCTGTGCTGTAATTAGAGCAGGAAGGAGGAATCTGCTGAGCCATAGGATCTTCCTTCTGAAGCCAACTGCTCATTCTCCTCACCGGTGATGTCACAGCTGCAGTGGAGCGGTGTGCCTGGCGCAGAATTATCCAGTGTGTGATGTTAGCCTAGCCTTCCAGTGATGTCCTCCTTCAGCTGCCTTAGCACAGTCTAGCGCTTTTAAAAATGGTATCGAATCATTATTTAACCCAGAAAATTCCCATTGAGATCAAAATCTCTTTTGTAAGGGTTCTTGCATTCTTCTTTTAACGGTGTATCCGTCCATGAGAGCAGCAGCAGCCCCCGCATTGTGAAGAAACCAGGGTGAGAGAGAATTAAAGTAAACCGCGCACCTCGAATGTGTCATTTATTGTCCTTGGCAGCGTGAGGACAACACAATCGCTGTCACATCTTCGACCCCCGCCGCGGCCGTCCCCCCCCGGTTCCCGGGTCGACCACGCGAGACCTTTCTTTCCGTCGTCCTCCGTCTCCCCGTCTTCTTCGGGGGAAATGATGAGAATTGATTTTAAAGACGCGGGCCTTTGTTTGCGGTTAAACAGCCGCTTGCCGTCTGACCGCGGCACAGACAGGTAATTGTATTGGGGCGGTCGGCGTGCGGTTGGCTTTGTTTAGCGGGGAGTGAGAGAGGGCGCCTGCCATTGATTGTGACGCTTGTTGACATGTGTACTTTGTTGTGTACGGTCGCGACGATCGCGCTCACTTGTTAGTCGAGGTACAAGTCAATAATCCCAGGATATTACTTAATGCGGCGCATCGATTTCCTGCTCTCCCAAGCAACAGAAAAAAGGAAAGGGAAACGCCGAGAAATGATGGATTATACGCATTAGACTGATTTAAAGCGCGTTGACCCTTTTTCCTGTGATGACTTAGTTTAATTATTGTTTCTGGATTCAAAATATGAGCTCACGGACCCGTGCGTTTTCTAAATTATTGTTTTTATTGATTCTCGCCAAAAAGCGTGGCAAGATGAAACGGCCCTGGGCCAGGTGGGGGAAAGCGATCCTGCGGAACTCTCCGGAGAAGCCAGAAGCCGGACGTCCGGACAGGTTTAAACACTCCTGCGAATTTCACAAAAGTTGGCATGGAAACCGGGGGCCCAGGCGTCGGGCGAACGCTTGGAGGTGACCTTCGCGGGTTTGCCTCTGTCACTCCGGCAGCGTGTTTCTGTTCTGACGTTCTCGCGGGAAACTCACGGACCTGTCGCCTCTCAGTCCTCCACCGGGGCCCAGGCCCAGAGGAGCTCCAGTTGTGAGTGTACGCAGTGTGTCTGTGAGGGAACACCAGACAGGTGGCGTTTTAGCGACCGCCCGTGTCCCCCAAGCCTAAAGCCTGTCCTGTTGTCTAGGGCCCCCCAGGCGGAGGTGCCCAGAGGGTCTTGGTGGGGCTCCTAAATTATCTTGTGACTAGGGCCCCCAAGTGTAGCGACGGCTCTGGAGAAATGCACACACTGTGCGAGGATGACAGTACAGTGCATGTAAGGATACGAGGGCCGGTGTCTCTCAGCCAGTATAGCGTGTTAAACACGGTGAGCCTGTCCTTGAGAGGAGTGATATTATTCAGTCACCGCCTCTCTTTCTCTCTCTCTCTTCCCTCTCCTCTCTCTCCTCCCTCCCTCTCTCCTCCTCGCTCTCTCTCCTCTCTCTCCCCCCTCTGTCTCTCTCCCCCTCTTGCTCTCCTCTCTCTCTCCCCTCCTCTCGTTTTCTCCCTCCCTCCCTCCCTCTCTCTCTCTCTCTCTCTCTCTCTCCCCCTCCCTCCCTCTCCCTCCCTCTCTCTCTCTCTCTCTCAGCACCGGCGTTTCTCTGCGGTGCGGCCTTCCCTCGAGGGCGCCTCGGCCCGTCCCTCCCGTTGAGAACACGCCTCCCTCTCAGGCTTTGGGGCCAGAACCCGCTAAAGTGAGGCAGAAAAAGAATTGTCAAGGCGGAGCGAGCGCGTCGGTAGCGCTGCCTTCAAAGCGCGGTGACACCAGCTGTCATTACGCTGTCAGACGAGTGGGCCATGTGTCGCCGGGCAGATTTACAGAAGACACGTTCTCGGCTCAGACTTTGCCGGATTGACTTGTCACTTCTTCTCGCTCCTCGCAGACACTGAGCCCGGCGGTTGGGTGGGGGAGGGGATGATGATAGAGACGTGTAAATATTTGGGGGGTGTTTTCAGATGTTTTTTCTCACCGTCTACACACGTTCCGTTGACTTTGCATTTCTAATTGTAAACGTCTTAAGTTGGCAAGAGGCCATCTTGTCTCAGTTAAGGGATTGATTCAAACAGGTGATGGATGAGACTGAAAATCGTTTGTTAAATATTTTGTAATGGACCCCGTTTGATTGTTTTCTTTATAAAACGAGCACGTTATTACCATGTATTCTACATTCTGGTGTGAGTTTCTTCTTTGATGCCAGGAATAGAATCTAATTCAGCGCGTTAATATTTAATACATAACAAAATAGTCTGAAAATGACTGCTCTCTCTCCCTCCCTCTGTCCACTGACGATCTGTGTCATAGTAACTCACCTCGCCTTGGCCTGAATTAGCCTACTTTTTCTAATGAATATTTCATACATACTCAAAAAAGCAAAGAGTTGAGTCTCTCTGAGGGAGGAAGGCCTTTGCTGGATGGTTTCTGAAGCGTGTGCACTGTAGTTCTTCGAAAGTAAAACCTGCTCTCTCAGCTAGCATGTAGCAGGTTGCCATGCCCTCAGATACTTATACAGGGAAAAGCTTTAATTGCAAGTGTGTATTTGTTCATTTTAAACTGTCACGGTGGAGCTAAGCTAGTGCAAAGCTGCCTGACTCTAACATTACCCTTAAACAGAACCATTGCACATTATGTCAGGCTATGACAGTATCTGCCAGAGCTGAAACCCGATGAAGCACACCTACGCTTTGATCAGTGGTAACAGGATGCGTATTTCTCTCAGTTTTTAAGCAGTGACACTGATTGAAGCAACGTGCTGTCCAGCATATCAGCACCTTTCACTGTCCAGCTGTAAGTGGTTCATCGCTGGTAATGTTGAACGGTAGTAAGCAAGGCAGAACAGCATTAGCGGCTAGCAATGCGGAGCGGTTGAACTGACTGGTCAGCAAGGCAGAACAGCATTAGCGGCTAGTAATGCTGAGCGGTTGAACTGACACAGGTCAGCAAGGCAGAACGGCATTAGCAGCTAGTAATGCTGAGCGGTTGAACTGACACAGGTCAGCAAGGCAGAACAGCATTAGCGGCTAGTAATGCTGAGCGGTTGAACTGACACAGGTCACCAAGGCAGAACAGCATTAGCGGCTAGTAATGCTGAGCGGTTGAACTGACACAGGTCAGCAAGGCAGAACAGCATTAGCGGCTAGTAATGCTGAGCGGTTGAACTGACACAGGTCAGCAAGGCAGAACAGCATTAGCGGCTAGTAATGCTGAGCGGTTGAACTGACACAGGTCAGCAAGGCAGAACAGTATTAGCGGCTAGTAATGCTGAGCGGTTGAACTGACACAGGTCAGCAAGGCAGAACAGCATTAGCGGCTAGTAATGCTGAGCGGTTGAACTGACACCGGTCAGCAAGGCAGAACAGCGTTAGCGGCTAGTAATGCTGAGCGGTTGAACTGACACAGGTCAGCAAGGCAGAACAGCATTAGCGGCTAGTAATGCTGAGCGGTTGAACTGACACAGGTCAGCAAGGCAGAACAGATGGTGTAAACAGACTCTGGGCTCAGTGACCGTCATGGTTATGGAGTGGAGAATGGGACCGGGGCCTCAGGTTTACACGTCCTCTCAGTGCCGCCGTGAAACGTCTCCTATCCCCCGAGGGCTTTCTCACAGAGCGGAGCTCAGGATGACGCCGGGTCCCTCCGACTCCAGACCACGTCAGACATCAAAGACGAGTCAAGCGCCAGGGCTGGAGGAGAACAGGGCTGCTTTCACCAGGGTGTGTTTAAGATTAGTACCCTCACTGCTCAGAGTCTGTCTGAAAGCACCACGGCTACTGTGCACTGGTTAAAGAAAAGTAGTGTGTGTGGGGAGGACTGTGAGTATGTGTGTGTATGTATATGTGTGTGTATGTGTGTGACAGAGAGAGAGAGAGAGAGAGAGAGAGAGTGTGTGTGGGGAGGGCTGTGAGAGTGTGTGTTCCTGTCATGTTAAAGAGTGTATAAGATGGAGATGTGCAGTCCCGAGGTATGGTATGTCTGTGCATTACGCTGTCCAGCAGTAGGGAGAACATACGTCTGCACTTAGAGCAGAGTTAAGAGTAGAGCCCAGACAGCCGCTCCAGTGGAAAACCCCCCATCAGAGCCAGCTCTCTCAGAGGGACCGGTGTGTGTCTGCAGAAACTCTGTTCATTTTCACTGCTTCAGAAAGCTTGTTTCTATTTGGACTTTGGCCATGAGACCCTCTATTCAGTCTCAAATTTCAGCATTTTTACAGCAAGGTCACTTAGGCTTTGCAAAGCAAAGATTTTACAGGACGCCACCAAGGCCAAATCAGTTGGGCAAGGCTGAAAGGTACACTTTAAAAAAGCACTTATCCCATTTATACAATCAAGTCGCAGGAGAGCATGAAACTATATCAAAAAGTAAAAATAGGGCAGTTATTGGTAAGTGCTCAGATTGTTTGAGGATTGCTTTATATTTCTTGACAAATGAATATGAAATATGAAATATGGCAGGTACCTGTGAATTCAAAGTCCAACTGTTCAGCTATAGCCAGCAGCATCAAACATTTCTGTTGCATCCTCTGTAAACAGCGGAAGTACCAGTAAAATATGGACTTGCCTTTAAAGGTTATGTATCTTCTCTGAGGACACAGATGTTTATCAGCATTACTATATTTAAATACCCTATGAAGCTAGCTGTTCCATAGGGCCAAATGCAATAAGAGAGTTCACACCCAGTGACTTTAGTAGCTGCTGGTTGATGGTGGTCAGATTAATAATAATATAAAGAAAGTCACACACTCTTTATGCTCCAAAACATGATTCATTTACCAAATATTTACCAACATTTTGACCCTGACAAGGCACTGTGCTGAAACCTTAGTAAATATTTGTTAAATAAATGAATTTTTGAAGCATTATGCAGTCCCTCCCCAGGCCCTTTTCGAAGAGCAGCCCTACAGGCCATTAGGACGGTGCTATCCCATGGAGCAGTGCATTGTGGGGCTGAGTCATGACAGCCATGTTGCTAGGCTCTTGAGAACAGTCTCTCCCCAGGCCCTTCCGCAAAGCAGCCTTTCAGGGCCAGTAGGAAGCAGGACAGTGGGAGGAGAGCAATGTCCTGCTTAGGTGCATTGTGGGCAGTGATGGCAGCCATGTTGCTAGGCTCTGGAGAACAGCCTCTCCCCAGGCGCTAGCGCAGAGCAGCCGTGTGGGGTCAGTAAGAAGCAGGACAGCGCTCTCCCATGGAGCAGTGCATTGTGGGGCTGAGTCAGGGCAGCCATGTTGCTAGGCTCTGGAGAACAGCCTCTCCCCAGGCGCTAGCGCAGAGCAGCCGTGTGGGGCAGTAGGAAGCAGGACAGCGCTCTCCGGCCGTGTAATCCCTTACTGGAAGCAGGCGCGTTTCAGGACGCTCTTTAATTGGCTGTGTGGAACAGCCCCTCGGTGGCTGTCCTCTGCAGTGCACCATCTGCTCCCTGTCTGCCGCGCGGCGCTAATGAAATGCTAATTCAGCACGCCGCCATCTTATCGCGCATCAGCCTCCCCCCCCCCACCCGGTCCTCAGGTGTTTACACTCGCCCCTCCGCACTTCCGGGGATTACAGGCGCTCCGAGATTCACTCTCCCCCGTTTGTGGTGATTACCGATCTGTTTTTCTCACCGCTGACCTGTGTGTATGCTGCCGCGTTTGTGTGTGTGTGTGTGTGTCTGTGTGCGTGCCTGTGTGTGTGTGTATGCTGCGGCGTTTGCGTGCCTGCGTGCGTGCGTGCGTGCGTGTGTGTGTGCGCGTGTGTGTGTGTGCATGTTTTCCATTTCTTTCACAGCAACAACATTCCTCAAGCAGCAGTAGCGCAGCGTTAGCTATGAAGTATAGGTCTAGTTTATGTTGTAATTGTCCAGCAAGCTAATTGGCCTGAGCGCAGCGTGCTACATTCTCCAGTGTGGTTGGAAATTCTGTTCTCACTGTTCCAAATGCTCAAATGTGCAATTGAAAATATTACTTGGCTTGGAATATACATCCATAATTCTATTATGTATAATTAGGGTATGCATGTAATTTTCCCTGACTAAGTAACTGGTTATTACCAAAATTGATCATGGCTACTGCTAGCACTACTGTGATTGCTTGAAGACTGATGCTACTGCTAGAGGCACTGATGATAATATTATGATTAAAACCATTCCTTTTGGTGTAGTAATTTTTTTTTCTTTTTTAATTCATCTATAATACAGTTCTGTTTCAGAACTCCTCAAAGTTGATCTGGAGGGTTGCTGAAGTTATTTGTTGAAGTCACGAGCGCCTTTGGTCGCTGATGTAAGCGCTGAACCCAGGGCTACAGGCATCCAGCACTCGTCCCTAATAGGCCACACTGGTCACGTGACACTGCGTGTGGCCTGCGGGAGTCACCTGACACTCGCTCGACATTTAACGGCGTTCACGCTGAAGCTTCGCGTGAGGTCAGACGCGTCGACCGCACGGATCTTCGGTGTTAAGGCTGGGTGTCTGACGAAAGAGCCCAACATTCAGAGACTGGTTCTGCTGCAGCCTTTTGGGGGCTGACCGCAGATGGCGTGTGTGGAGGTAACACAGACGTCCTTGGGCGGGCTGAATGGGAGGTCCGTTCTGCATAACGCTGTAGGTGTTTGGGCGTGGCCGGTGGAGCAGACCGCAGGTCTGAGAGAGACGCGCAGGAGCCGGGGAAGGGGGGAAGCTCATTGTTATTCCTGTCGCGGGAGTGCGGTTCCGTGCCAGGCCTATTGAATCCCTGGCATCTATACTTCAGCACTGATGTGATAACAGAATAAAAGGGCTTTGAGGCTGATTGAACAGTGCGGAGGTGGGGGGAGGCACCTCTACCACCGGCGGTGAGGCGTTAGGTCGCAGTACCTCCCCCCGACCCCCAGGGGCCGCCGCGTCGCTCGACGCGGCCTGCGACCCTCCTCACCGAGCCTCACCTTCCTCCTCCCACCTCGTCTGCCTCACGCCCGTCAGCCTGGAATTAGAGTAATCCATATTAGACAGAGCATGAAATTAACAAGGGCTTTTAATGTAGCGCTTTTACAGGGGCCGCTAGGAGAGTTTCGCGCCCGTCCTGAAGTGCGTGAGAAAGGGACAGACAGCTGCGCTTCTGGGATAACAGAATGCGGCAGGAAGGACGCAAGGCTCCTTCCCACAAGCCTTTGCTCTCCGTCACCGTCCTGCGATAAGGGCTGGCCCAGAGGAGAGGAGAGCTAAATAACCTGAGCTTTAATTATAAACGGACTTTGTGTCAGCTGTCAGTTGGCTTCTCAAAATGGCCGCACGGGTCGGTCCAGAGAAAGCACGATGACGAGAGAACAATGTACCTGCTCAGGGACTGCTGATGAAAACTAGCTAAATTAGTAATTAAGTAAGTAAATAAGTACATGTGTAAGAACGTAAATGAGTAGATAAGTACATTGATAAGAAAGAAAATGCGTGAATAAGTTACTGAGTAAGAAAGTGAATATCTAAATGACTAAATTAATAGCGAAGTAAATACATTTGAAAAAGTGAGGGTTTTTCTCATTCGACCAATAGGATGCCCTTATTCCAAAACTGTGATTCGGCTGCTTGTGTTTTTCAACCCCAACTGACAGTGTAGAGTTATTCGGTCTGCAGTGATATCGTTCATTATCCCTCCTTGTTTGCACTTCATTGTGTCAAAGCGCTGTGAATATTTGTGTTATTGTTGGCAGGACTGACTGTTGACAGTGTTACAGCAGCAGTGAGCTCTAACTGACACACAGCCCCCCCCCCACGCACACCCACACCCGCACACGCACACACACACACACGCACAGGGCCGGTGCAGGTAAAGCTCCTTGCTCGAGGGCAAAAGCAGCGGCAGTGCCGTCTGGGATTTGAACCCGCGACCTCCCCTGCCCCTCCCCCTGGGTCCGACCCTAATGATTACCTGATGTTTTCTGACACAGAAAGTCAATCCCCGGCAGAACTGATCCCGAGTCGGGAGTGCAGCCCCGAACATCAATATTTCATCCCCCCCTCCTTCCCTCCCTCCCTGCCGTTCTTATCTGGCAACCTGCCCGCCTCGCGAAGGACATGGCGACTCACAGGGCTTCCAGCGCTGGCGGTGCACTGCGGCTGGCTTTAAGAACCGCCGTCCGTGTGTGGCATGGCCCTGCATACGCACACCCCACAGTCAATATCAACCGACTATCTGTATATAAAATGGCCGCAGACACACAGCTTAGTGAATCACATCAGACTCAATCTGTATATCAAATGGCTCTACGCACAACTTTAGGCATATGCCCTATAACTGAATCCGCATATAGAATGAATGTGTATATAAAATGGCCGCAGACACACAGCTTAGTGAATCTGTTCTGAAATCACATCAGACTCAATCTGTATATCAAATGGCTTTACACACAACTTTGGGCATATGCCCTATAACTGAATCCGCATATAGAATGAATGTGTATATAAAATGGCCGCAGACACACAGCTTAGTGAATCCGTTCTGAAATCACATCAGACTCAATCTGTATATCAAATGGCTCGACGCACAACTTTGGGCATATGCCCTATAACTGAATCCGCATATAGAATGAATGTGTATATAAAACGTGCTGGCATGCGGGGCTTTGAGCATAGGTCGTGTGCTTCTGGATTCACTTTGAACGGAACTACACTGTAAGAAATTGGCCCTGCACACATAGCTTTGGGCACGCGTCCCATAATCGCCTAGAACCAGCCGAATTTGTAAATAAAATGTGCTGGCACGCTGGGCTTTGAGCATAGGTTGTGGACTTCTGGATTCGCTTTGAACCGAATGAAACCGTGTATAAAATGACCCAACGCACGTGGCTTTAGGCATGATGTCCTATCATTGCATAGGACAGGCTGAATCTGTATATAAAATTGCCTACCCCACAGCACATCTCTGAGGGTACATCTTACACCGCTTGGTTCTCTTTAAATGAATGAATTTGTACATAAAATGGCCCTGCCTGCACCCATAACTTTAGGTATATGTCCAATTACCGCATTGGATAGGTGGAATCTGTATATGAAACCGCTCACTACACCTGCTGTAGTCAAGTATTCTCTTGCCGCGGCCTCCAGAGTGTGCCTCGTGCCTCGACAGTCGATTCGTTGTCCTGGTGTCGAGTCAGGCATTCGGCGTCACAGAGGGTAAAACAGACACGTAGAATAAATAAATGCGTTTGTTGTGGCCGCATTTATAGATTCGGCTGGAATTCAGTTTGATAACCTCGGCGGGCGCTAAAAAAAGGAGGGAAAGATCTTTATCGAAGATCAAACAGGGAGGCCTGCGCTCAAACCACAGAAGAAGACAGCGCGGCGGTTAAGAGTTTGCATTAGAGCGGTTTTTCTCTGGGGCGATCGGGGGAATATTTGCCAGCAATTTAAGAAGGCGGCCCGTCTTCTCTGGTATTGCCTCGTCAACAATGTGCGGGAGTAGAATCATTATTTCCGTGGAATTGGAGTTTTTTTTTTTTTTTTCCTGCCTTACATGGTGGCATTATTTGATAAAAGCTTGTTCATAATGAGATTGTGGTGGCTGTAATTAAAATGATTACCTTGTGTGGGAAAGAAACAAAGCAGATTAGGTGTAGAGAGATAGTGTTGCTGCTGCTGGGTAGGGGGCAATCGCTGTTTCAGGTTGGTCGGTCTCTCAGTCCCTGAAGATCATGGCCATTTATCAGCAGCTCCACCAGCCAGGCCCTGGAGAGAAGCAGAGCGCAGCGGAAGATACATACTAAGTACACACACAGTCACACACACACTCTCACATACACACACACCCACGCTCTGTCTCACACACACTCACACACACACACACACACTCTGTGTCACACATACACACACTCACATACACACACCCACTCACTCACACAATCTTACATACACACACACCCACGCTCTGTCTCACACACACACACACACACACACACGCGCGCGCGCAGGTGCGTGTACAGTCACACACTGACATACACACACGTACTCACACACACACTCTCACATACACACACACCCACGCTCTCACACATACACACACTCACACACTCACACACACACTCTCACATACACTCTCACATACACACACACTCACACGCGCGCATGTGCGTGTGCAGTCACACACTGTCTCACACACACACACGCACTCACACACACACTGTCTCACACACTGTCACATACACACACACACACTTACTCTCACACACACATACACGCACACACACACACACCCACACGTACGCACACACCCACGCACACACACACACACACTCTTTCACACTCTCTCACACACACACACCCACGCTCTGTCTCACACATACACACACTCACACACTCTCACATACACACACTCACGCACACACGCACACGCATACATACTCGCTCACACACATTCTCACACACACACACACACACACTCTTACTCTCACACACTTACTCTCACACACACATACACGCACACACACACACACACACACCCACACGTACGCACACACCCACACACACACACACTCTTTCACACTCTCACACACGCAGAGACACTCTCACACTCTCTCATACACACACACTCTATCTCACACACACACACACCCACACGTACGCACACACGCACACGCACACACCCACACACACTCTTTCACACTCTCTCACACACACAGACACTCTCACACTCTCTCTCACACACACACACACACACACACACCCACACGTACACACACGCACACACCCACACGCACACACCCACACACACTCTTTCACACTCTCTCACACACACACACACACAGACACTCTCACACTCTCTCTCTCACACACACACACACACACACACACACACAGAGCCGTAGCTAAATCCCGCTCTGGTCTCCCGCGGCTGGCTGTGTGTCTCCATCCCGTCTCCCAGGTAGAAGAGTTAATAAAGTAATAAAGCACAGTTGTTCCGTGTCACAGTCTCTTCCCCCTCAGACAGCGGTCTGCCCAGCCTCTGATTAAGGCCACGGGGTTACACCAATAGGCACTCGTCACCCGTCACATAACTCACAGAGAGCTTCTGTCACTTCTCCGCCGCTGGCTTCTCTCCAGTCAGGCTTTCTCTCTCTTCCCACGTCCCTTTCATCCCCCTTTCATCCCTCTTTCATCCCTCTTTCATAGCTCCGGGGGACCTGTGCTGGAGAGACGCGCCGGGGGTTTCCCAGCTCTTCGACTTTGCCAACTTTGCTAAAGATTATCGGCCCTGAATGTTTCGGTGTCCGCTCTCACCTGCTCCCGTTCGTTTGTTGATTAGCTTTAACGACCCTGCTGCTCCTGCCCCTGTCCCTGATTATAACGGATCGAGCCATCCGTGATCTCAGAACGTTTCACACTGAAGTCGTGGTGGATGTTCCCCTTCTCAACCCCCACTATGTACATCAGCCATCCCTGTGATGCATGGCAGCCATTTTGTCACATTTGTATTAATCCAGTTTAGGTTGCACCCCTTCCTGGCCCACTAACACCACTCCATGCAGTAATGACAGTCTCTAGATTAGAGTTTCTAAACTCCAGTCCTCGGGACCCACTTGCCACAAGGTTTTTGTTGCAACCAGGAACTCACACACCTAATTTAATCAAACCACCTCAAATTAAATCAGGTGTGTAAGTTCCTGGTTACAACAAAAACCTTCTGGCAAGTGGGTCCCCAGGACTGGAGTTGAGACACTGATCTAGATCCCACTGCATGCTGTGTACCATCTCCTTCACTGAGTAATCATGAAACAAACCGTGTTCTTCTGACTCTGGCTATCTGAGTGGTCTACAGACACATCCAGGGCAGAAAGAGGCCAATGATCTCACTTATTATCACATTTAAAGTAATTTAACACTGATGTTTCTCCATAATTGCACTAATGAGGAAAAATCACACTTTTTTTATTTTATTTTTTTACTTTTTTTTTAATCTGCCATGAAATTGATATTTTGTGGCAGATTTCAGTATTTATACATTACGAACAATGCATTGTATTTGAATGCAGCTGCAGGTAGACATATCATATTGCTTTGTCATCAGCTACAGCCGCCTGTTTGTACACTGTGGCCGATGTCAATGGGATAGTGCAGCATTGGTCTTAAAGGTCCCAGACCTTCCCAGAGTTTTTGTTTTAAGAAGGCAGGTTGTTTCAGCTGGAGTTGATCAGGGTTACAGTATGTGCCTGTGTGTGCTAGAAACTCAGTGCAGTTTCAGTACCCAGCAAACTCAATAGTGCTTTGTAGTACAGGCTGCAAGTACCAAAAACAATCTCTATCCAGTGTTAAATGTTCATTCTCCAGTGCCTCTCATGAGCTTTACCAAGAAGAGGCTGTTTGACTGACTGTGTCTCTAAGGCTCATTGATATCAATGAATCCATGTTTTGATTGGCTGCTCAGAACTGAACTCCATCTGTGCTGAGCGCTTGGATTTCTTCTGGCTACACGATTGGCCATGCTGAAGGCGGACGTATGCAAATGAGCGTATAGTTATGAAAGTTATGGAAGTCGAACCGTTTTATAGCACCTTCAACTACCTTCCACAGTATGACAGCTTAAAGAATGTAATGGGGTTGGTCTGATATTGTTTTCCTTTATTTTACTGTATTGCGAGTGTATTGGCACTGTGAGGCTTCATGAAATGAAACCAAAATGAGCCAGCCTACCTCTGCTGTCATTGACTCGCTGACTTTAACCAAGCATTCAGTTTTACTGCGGGGCCCGGGACTATCTGATTGGTTTAAGCGTAACTGACAGATGATTGCAGGTCTACCTATCGTGGGTTTTATGAAAGCTCAGTCTCCCGTCACCACTTTAATGCGGTGTTACCACATTAGAGTGATTACAGAAGGGACCCGCGGTTGACTTTAATTACGTTTCCGTCTGTGTGCGGAGCCACTGGAAGCCGTTTCTGCTGGAGGCCTTAAGGGCCTTACTGTGAAGGGCCCTACACTTGTGCACAATACACTCCATTATACACGCGCACGCACGCACGCACGCACACACACACACACTCACGCTCCATTATTCACACAAACACACACACACACACACACACACACACACACGCTCCATTATTCATACAAACACACACACACACAAACTCACACACTCTCACACACACAAACACACACACACACTTCATTATACACACAAACACACACACACAAACTCACACACACACTAACACACACACACACACACAGATGCACACACGCACACACTTCATTATACACACAAACACACACCAACACACACACACACTCACTCTCACTCACTCAGACACACACACGCACACACACACACACTCACACACTTACTTCATTATACGCACGAACATACACACACACACACTCACACACTCACACTGACACACACACACTCTCACTCAGACGCACACACACACACACACTCACACACTTACTTCATTATACGCACAAACATACACTCACACACACTCACACACTTTCTTCATAATACGCACAAACATACACACACACACACTCACACTGACACACACACACTCTCCCTCACACCCTCATACTCACACACACACACACTGTCTCTCTTCTCTTTATTTCCACTCTGCGTCTGAAGGCTCAAACAGGCGGCGTCTCCTGGTCTTGAGCTGATGTTTTCGTTCCTCTGCAGTTCCACGGTAGCTGTTCTGCTTCTCTTTCTCTGAGGGGTTAATGGTGTCACCCTGGAGCCCGTCTTTTTGTCGGAGACGGAGAGGGGGCAGAGGAAACGGGGACACTTTCCGGAAAGCCGGGAAAGGGGGCCGGCTTTTTTCCCTTTATTGTGCCCATTAATTAAGTCCCCATCATCAGCCGCTTCCCCCCCAGGGAACGCTGGGAAAAATAATTAAAATGATGCATGAGGGAGGCAGTTTAGCAGCTCGGAATGTGATACGCGGAGCGGCTCCGGAGCATAATTAGACACGTCGCACTCGTTCCCGTGCGGAGGTGAGGTGAGAGGAGAGGAGACGCGAGCTGGCCGGGGCTTGGGACCCCGGATAAGAGAGATCCGGGGGGAAGCGCATCGCCAAACACTCCCTGTCCTGTCCCTTTCAGGCTGTTTCGGGTAAACCCCGAAGCAGCCATTTGTCGTCTCCCAATTATTTGTGTTTATTCACCACCCTGCGCCCGGAGAAGGCTGCAGAGCCACTGGGGCCCACTGAGTTTGTTTGGAGCACAAAAGTTCTCATGATCCAAGTCAGACTGAAGTTTTCAGCCTTTGCCCTGAGTATTAGCTCACAATGAAGCGACTTTTTCTGCGGTGGGTGCCATTTTATGACATAGCGACAGGTTTCTTGTAACGCTACGTATTAGTTCGACAATTTACTTCTGTGATACAGCTACTGATGTAATCGTGATATGAAGCTGCGTTTTCAGTGTGTTATTTGGTGTTAATAACCCCTGTGCCTAGGAGTCAGGTGTAATAACAGAAAAGTGTTATTCCATTAGATGACTTTGCGGTTTTCTCTCGTACTGCTGAGTTGGAGGAAGTTGGTGTTAACTCTGTGAGAGTGGTGGGTTCTGTTCTCAGCTGGGGTTGGGAGGAGAGCAGTAATGTTCTCTTTGAAGGCCACTCAAGGGAACAGTGCAGTACTGAGGGACGAGACTTTATAGTCAAGAAAAAGCCCTGAGGCACACAGACATATGCTCAGTCATCACACAGTCACACAGACACAGGCGCACACACACACACACACAGGCACACCCACACACGCACGCGCATACACAGACATATGCTCAGTCATCACACAGGCACACACACAGGCACACGCACACACACACACGCACATACAGTATACACACACACACACGCACGCGCGCACACAGACATATGCTCAGTCATCACATGGGCACCCATACAGTATACACACATACACAGACACACATACACACACACACACACGCTCGAACACACACACATGCACACACAGGCACATACACACTCTACGCCGTGGAAGGCCGATGGGCTGAGTGCAGCCAGAGATGAGCTTGCGGAAGAAGGCAGTTTGTACCCTGAGCCTAACAGGAAGTCTTGAGAGAGAAGTTCCTGTTGCGCTGTGCGTTTCCTCTCCGCCGCCCCAGGGCTCCAGGTGGAGCTAGCCCAGCTTGTTAACGGATGTTAACCCAACGAAGCCACGGAGTCCCCATCGCACTCTCTCAATATTTAATGCCTTCCCCCTTATTTAATTATATCCCGCCTCGCCTTCAGACGGCCGACTCGACCCGAAACAGCGGAACGCGGCCGCGCCGCTGAGTCGGCGGAGACTCCGCGCCCGGACTCGGCTGTTTACTCTGGAAATTGGGCGGACGCCTCCCTCGTGTTTGCTCGCACCGCGCTTCCATAAATATTCAAATTGGAGTCGGAGCGGGAATGTTTGATGGTTTTCCCAGGCACCCTCCGCGGCGGAGGAGCGAGATTAGCGTGGCGGCGCAGCCCAGACAGCCCGGCTTTCCGTCACGGGTCGTGACAAGCCGTCGCATCCCCACACACTTTTCCCGTCAATACTTCTCAAAACTTCTTTTTCAGACAATGGGCTGTGCACCGGAGTTGGGGCCTGTGCCGCGAAGCAGGATTACAGAGTGAAGCTCATTTCGCTCGAGTTCGTGTTCCAGATACGATAGGTTTCTTTTTCTGAGCACAGTTATGCAGCTAACTGAGTAACGCTGCTTTGTGATACAGGCCGAGGTATCTGCAGATAGAGGAGGCTGCTTCAGCGGGAGTTGAGCGGGGTTACAGTATGTGCCTGTGTGTGCTAGAACACAGCTAGTATTAGCACCCTGCTAACTCAGTAAGCCTGCTTTGTGATACAGGCCGAGGTATCTGCAGATAGAGGAGGCTGCTTCAGCGGGAGTTGAGCGGGGTTACAGTATGTGCCTGTGTGTGCTAGAACACAGCTAGTATTAGCACCCTGCTAACTCAGTAAGCCTGCTTTGTGATACAGGCTGAGGAGGAGGCTGCTTCAGCGGGAGTTGAGCGGGGTTACAGTATGTGCCTGTGTGTGCTAGAACACAGTTAGTATTAGCACCCTGCTAACTCAGTAAGCCTGCTTTGTGATACAGGCCGAGGTATCTGCAGATAGAGGAGGCTGCTTCAGCGGGAGTTGAGCAGGGTTACAGTATGTGCCTGCGTGTGCTAGAACACAGTTAGTATTAGCACCCTGCTAACTCAGTAAGCCTGCTTTGTGATACAGGCAGAGGTATCTGCAGATAGAGGAGGCTGCTTCAGCGGGAGTTGAGCGGGGTTACAGTATGTGCCTGTGTGTGCTAGAACACAGCTAGTATTAGCACCCTGCTAACTCAGTAAGCCTGCTTTGTGATACAGGCCGAGGTATCTGCAGATAGAGGAGGCTGCTTCAGCGGGAGTTGAGCAGGGTTACAGTATGTGCCTGCGTGTGCTAGAACACAGTTAGTATTAGCACCCTGCTAACTCAGTAAGCCTGCTTTGTGATACAGGCAGAGGTATCTGCAGGTAGAGGAGGCTGCTTCAGCGGGAGTTGAGCGGGGTCACGCGCTGGCGTGTGCGGGAACATGGGCATTACTCTGAGCGCTTTAACACATGTCCTGCCCAGGCGAGCGTGAACAGCGCACGCCTTTAATTATCGTCCCCAGATCCACCTTCCGAGGGACGAGGCAGGAGCATATTGCTCTCTCATTTGGCCGTTTATTTCAGAGCCGTAAACCAGTCCGGCTCCTTTACAGGGAGACGGAGGAGCGGGGGGGAACCAAAAGGTCACATTTAACTGAAAGGTTTTTAATTATTTTTGTCCCGGGCTCGGTGAGGAGCCGGAGAGTGCGCAGATGTACAGAGGATTCATTTCAAGTCGCAGGCTCATTCATCATTCAGATTGTACTTGGGAAAGGATGACTTTGCCCTCCCGTTTCAGGGAAGTTATAAAACAGGGCCAGGCCCGGCCTCTGCTGTTCCTGCCTTGGGCCGGTCTGCGTGTCCCTGTCCGCGCCGTTTCCGTGCGTTTACTGGGCTCTGCTAGAACTGCATGCGGTCCTCAGTCGAAACTTTCGGGAGCGCACTCGTACATTCCAATTGGTAGATGTGCTCCTAAATTATTTTTCGGGGTTGGCACATATCAATTTTCAGGAGCAGATGTTCCTAAAAATGTCAGCGCTGCAGAGCTGCGTTTCCCAACCGGTGTGCTACAGCGCTCCGGTGTGCCGTCAGGCGAGGGTTGTTTTTTAGAAACTTAAAGTTCAAATGAATTTATAAAGCTTAAATGAACAAATCCCATTCGCAAAAGCCAAAATAAATGTCATTAAAATGCATATCGCTTTATTAAATCCTGGAATGAATATGTAGGCCTACTGTTGACACGTCACATCAAAGTCAGTATGTCACTCTCTTTTCAGTGGTGTGCCGCGAGATTGTGTGAGTGTGTGAGGTGAACCAGGGAAGGGAAAAGGGTTCTACCTGAGAAAGACCCGTGTTGTACAGACAATGTATGAAGAATTGAACTGGCAGTGTTTTATTTCTTGAATCAATTTATTATTTATTGCTTTGATCCATGAAAGTACGAGTGAAACATTTTTGCACCCAGTAGGATGTTTAGTGCTGTCCACTTTTAAGGTGTACCAAGGCTCACCCACTTCCCTCGCAATTGCGCCTGTTCCAATCTCCCTCACTGGTGTTTATTTATTAGTATTTATGTTTATTCGTTTGTGGTGACGTGTGGTTCCTCTCTCTCCCCGCACTCAGGCTGAGCCGGAGGGCTTCTCCCACTTCCACCTGTACGTGTGCGCGGCCTTCCTGGTGCGCTGGAGAAAGGAGATCCTGGAGGAGAAGGACTTCCAGGTTAGAGCGTCGCCCTGTCCCCCCCTGTTCCCCCCTGTGTCCTCCCCGTGTCCCCCTGTGTCCCCCCCGTGTGTCCCCCTGTGTGTCCCTGTGTCCCCCTGTGTGTCCCTCTGTGTCCCCCCCTGTGTCTCCCTGTGTCTCCCCCTGTGTCCCCCTGTGTCCCCCCCGTGTCCCCCCTGTGTGTCCCTGTGTCCCCCCCGTGTTCCCCCTGTGTCCCCCTGTGTCCCCCCATGCCCCCCCCGTGTCCCCCTGTGTCCCCCTGTGTCCCCCCCCCCTGTGGCCCCCCGTGTCCCCCTGTGTGTCCCCCTGTGTGTCCCCCCCGTGTGTTCCCCTGTGTGTCCCCCTGTGTCACCCTGTGTCCCCCACTGTGTGTCCCCCCCTGCCCCCCCCCACGTACCCCCCTCCGTCCCCATCGCCACGGCGACGTCCCACCCCCTCCACGCCGCTGCCATTAGCTCCGGGGGTCAGGAGGTCGCGGCGGCTGCATTAGCGCGATGACAGCAGCAGCTGCTGTAAGGTGACTTTGCCGTGGCATTTCAGAGCGCCCGTCCACCGCCCCTCCCCCTCCCCCCTGCTCTCTCCACCCACCAGCCTCCGTGCTCCTCCCCTCTCCTCACCTCCACCCCCCACACCTCCATTCACCGGCCTTCCCCATTTCCCCCCCTCCCACCCTCGCTCTCCAAGGACTTCCACTCATCCCTGACGCTCCCGTGTTTTTGGTTGTGTATAGTTTGAGGCAGGTTGAGTATAGGTGTTTGTGCATATGGGTGTGTGTGTGTGTGTGTGTGTGTGAGCGTGTGCATGAGTGTGTGAGCGTGTGTGTTTGTGAGTGTGAAGGCGTGTGAGCGTGTGTGAGCATGTGTGTGTGTGAGTGAGTGTGCATGGGCGCGCGTGTGTGTGTGTGCGTTTGAGAGTGTGAATGCGTGTGAGCGTGTGTGAGTATGAGCGCGTGTGTGTGTGTGTGTGTGTGTGTGTGTGTGTGTGTGTGCGTGTGTGTGTGCGTGTGTGTGTGTGTGTGTTTGAGTTAGTGTGCATGGGCGCGCGTGTATGTGTGTGTGTGTGTATGTGTGTGCGTGTGTGCGTGTGTGCGTGTGTGCGTGTGTGCGTGTGTGCGTGTGTGCGTGTGTGTGCGTGTGTGCGTGTGTGTGTGTATGTCTGTGTGTGCGTGTGTGTGCGGTGTGTTTAATATGCAGAGTTGCCGGAGCGTAGCGTCAGTGTCTGCCTCTGGATCCCCGCTGCGTTCTCCTCACTCGCCATGTTTGCAGTACCCGCCGCTCTACCCGCCACCCCACAGCCGCTCGGTCACACTGCGGCTCCCGGCTCCAGCACGGCCGCTTTCTCCACCGCTCACACGGCCTCCGAGCAGGCTGATGAATTTATGGTAATTGATATGTGGAATAGACTCCGGGCTGAAGGGGAGGTTTGAGATGATCTGTGGAGGAGAGTCTTCTGTTAGAGTTATCGCCCGAGTGGGAATTGTCTTGTCTCTGTCTCTCTTTCTGCAATAATATAATAATCCTGATGATTCATCTGTCAATGGCGGCAGGGAAGGCATGATGATGGGAAATAAAAACAGAGCGCACTTCAAAGGTAGTGATGGGGTTTTATCTGCCCCGCTTTGCCCCTCCGAGCGTATGAAGTCTATATTAAAGATTGATTTTTGGGTCTGTCTGACCTCTGGTTGTGTGTCGGGGCTCCCCGGTCTGACCGCAGAGTGAGGTTCGGAGCGGATACCAGCTGTCAGTCACAGGGCGGGGACCCGCCCCTCCACTGCAACGGCAGCGGGGAACTGACTCCCCTCCTGTAGAATAAAGTAAACGGTGGATTCAGTGTGTCTGCTGTTCCTGCCGGTGTTTGGAGACTCACGGCTCTCTGAAGTGTGCGGATCCGTTATTAGGCGGCGTGGCTAGCGTGAGGCTCCCCGGCGGGGCGGGAGGGCTGTGTGGAACGGCCTCACGCTGGCTCTGTGTGTGGAACGGCCTCACGCTGGCTCTGTGTGTGGAAGGGCTTCACGCTGACTCTCTGTCGCCCGCTGCGTGCCGTTCAGGGGAGCGCGTGTCTGCCTTTGAAGCGCTCTCCACGTCTGCGCTGACAGAGGAAGGCAGGAAGGAAGGAAGAGTGCTCGTACGCTAACGGCTCTTACCACTGGGGCGGTTATCCCTAATGGGTTCATTATACTGCACAACACACGGCTTACATGGTAAATGTAAATGGTCAATGGTTGGCATTTATATAGCGCATTTATCCAAAGCGCTGTACAATTGAGGCTTCTCATTCACCCATTCATACACACACTCACACACCGACGGCGATTGGCTGCCATGCAAGGCACCGACCAGCTCGTCAGGAGCATTTGGGGGTTAGGTGTCTTGCTCAGGGACACTTCGACACAGCCCGGGCGGGGGATTGAACCGGCAACCCTCCGACTGCCAGACGACTGCTCTTACTGCCTGAGCCATGTCGCGCCCACATGGTTCATCTTCATCACAGAACACAGCCCCCAAACCTCAATGGTTATCTGTATGTATGTACTTAAGCAGGTACATACATACATACATACATACATACATGTATACTGTACCCACCTATCTTTCTACCTACCTACCTACCTACCTACTTGCCTACTTACCTACATACCAATAAACCAGCCAAGGAAGATGTGTTCTTTAATGAGCATGTAGGACACTGGTGGTGATTGGACACTGGTGGACAGGCCACTCACAAAGCAAAACTCACAGACTCAAAAACACATTTATTTTAGAGAATTTTGACTTTTTTTGCACGATGTATTCTTAGATTTGTGAGACCGGTCAGGATCTTGTGTCTTTTTAACTTCTCAGCGTCTAACATGCACCCATGATCATCCAGCAGGGGGCGCTGTCACTTTGAGGTGGCGCTTCAGAAGAAGCCCACGTCTCTGACTGCATAATGTAAAGCCGTGTCTTTAATTAGCCTTGCGTGCGCGTCGCTCAGGAAACAGCGCGTGACTTTCAGAGGCAGGAGGGTGCGCCAGAGAGCGTGGGGGCGGATCCCGTTACCCGCCTCACTTCCTCTCACAAGCCTTCAGGCTCCTCCCACTCAGCCCGCGGGTTTGGGGGCTCCCGTCTGTGCACCGTCGCCTGTCTGCGTTCCGCTTTCCCCCCCCCAAACGAACATTCTCTTCGCAGCGGACCGGAGAGAGCTCCGAAACACGGACCGAGCCGTCGTTCTGAACGCTTCTGCTCTGACGCGGGGTCGTGCGGGTACAGACGGCTCCCCCCCCCCGCTGTGTGGTCCTGCCCGGTCCCTCGCAGTCAAAATGTCAGCCCGGGCTGGCATTTAGTGCAGGCGCTACGCGGCAAACGAGCTCTCATTAGAGTGTTTGTTTACGGCGTTATCGCTGAACTAGCGAAACGGATGCAGGGGCTGGATGCAGGCCCGTGGCTAGGCTCTTCTTGTTATTTCCATTGACTTCCCGTGTTGTGACTGTGGTATAATGCGGCAGCGCTCTGAAGGCGTATAGGATTTCTCAGGAAGAAAATGCCTCTCCGACACGGCTCCCCACGCAATACCCGGCCCTTTATATTTACGCTGAGCTCAGTAAGTCGATAAAGAGA
Organism: Conger conger; assembly: GCF_963514075.1. Lineage (NCBI taxonomy): Eukaryota > Metazoa > Chordata > Actinopteri > Anguilliformes > Congridae > Conger > Conger conger. Next base: position 46,367,716 of record NC_083767.1, read on the forward strand.
CACAGGAAGCAATTGTTTCTGCGCTCTCCGGTCTCTTAGAGACGGGCAGGAGAAGATAGGCGCGGGAGAGGCGAGAGTTAACGGCCACTCGGCTAGCTGTGCGGCGCTGAGTCCGGCGGGGAGGGGCGTCACTGGCTATCAGACAGGATAGGTCATGTGCCCGATCGCAGATGGCTGATCTATTATGGAGTGAGCTGTCCGATGTTTATCCCTTACCGAGCATGCTGGGAGTCATGGGAACCCTGGCATTCACAGAAAAGAGAAAGTGCGCAGAAGTATGATCAAATTTTTATGTTTTACCGAACAACATCCGTGACCTTGACCAAGGCTTTGGCCATGTAGTTGGCCCCCGGGTGCTGGACTGTGACTGCCTGCTGTGGCTGCCCACTGAAATGCAGAGCACAAATTATCCCATTGGTTTCAATGATATGAAACTTAACTTATTATTTATTTGAGCGTTGCCATAATTGGCAGCAATGATTTGGTCCTCTGACCATTTACAGGCTCCATGATACCACCTTTTTTGCTGAGTTATAAGTTAAATTTCAAAGTTGTTCCAAGCAGAAACATCCAGACTGGTCTCCATGCATGTGTTTAGAGATGAAGGGCTGTATGCTCAGTTTTTTTTTCTCTTTCTGGGTCCAGGGGAAGAGCCTGACGTGTCCGCCCAAGAGCTACCGCAGTCTCGCTGGGGATGTGAACCCCACAACCCTCCGGTCAGCGGTCAGGCGTCTGCCGTCTGAACCGCCACACGGAGGTTTCGCCGTTACAAGCTGCCCCGCCGTGACGCGTTCCCGTACCCGTCAACGCTTACCTGCCTCTGCCCCGCCCCCCGGGAGAGGTCACCTGACCTGCCATCTGTCCCCGCTCCCCCCCTCCCTCCGAGAAAAAACGCTCGCCCGTCAAAATCAATTACCGCCCCCTTCCGCCCGGGCCGTTCCCCGTAGCGTCTCTGGCATGGCCAGAGGGAGGCGCTGTTTTTCCAGGCTCAGCTCTCGACTCTTCTCGTTCCGTCTCGTTCGGTTTCCTTTGTGTCTAATAAACGGGAGCACGACAGGCAGTCTCGTTTGCAAGTCAGGCAACACTGTTTTTATTTATTTATTTATTTATTTATTTATTTACTTAGGTTTTTGTTTTTCTCCAGAGAACACATCAGCACAGTGAGTCCGTTCTGAATCCCATTTAAGCAAGTTTAAAAAGTGGATGGAAACGGACTGGTGGATAAAAAGAAAAAAGTAAAAAAAAGAGGAAAATCAATGTGCTCCTTAGCAGTTTTAATGGTTTGATTTAAAGTGAGCCATGGTCCATAACACCGGCTCTATGAACCGTGACTTGAAAGGCTGAAATGTCCGCCTTTTTTTGCTAATTTATTTTTTTTATAGGCCCTCCAGACCCCACAGACCTGCCCCTGCTTAGCACACAGGCGTTAAGGCCATCTCGCATTAACACCATAAGCAAGAAATGCGAATCCGCGTGGTCATTAGCACCAACGCTTACTGTTCAGACCGCTTTCAAATCCATAACCACACGTTGGGCAAGGGCCAATCTATAGCTCCAATATGAATGCAGAAATATGCTAAGGAAGTGAGTCATGTCTTTTTTGCTACACTGTAAGGCAGAACAGTAATTAGAGATTTCTTGGCACCAGGGATTTGTTAGTGAAGCCCTTATCTTTCTGCATTGATATTTGCAATGTTGATTATGAAAGGCTCATATGTTGCCATGGCATAAAGGAAGTAATGACTTTAATATAAATGAGCATAGCAGCCGCCTGTGATACAATTATTTGACCGAATCACTACATTTCATCTGGAATCTGAGAGATTACAACATAACCTAAATATGTTTTCAAATAACTGCTTGGGGACTGCTGGGAGGTGTCAGTAATTGCAGTCTGAAAAATGATTAACAGCCAATAGCAAGTGATAGGGAAAAAGCAGGTGGCAGCTTGCTGTGTATGGTATTGCAGAGTGTGGAATGGAAGTTTGCAATAAAGCCCTATATCACAGGTGTCTGCTAGTTTTCTCGGAAACACTGGTTCATTTAAGTAATTGACTGGCTAAATAATCTACACGCCCTGCTTTCGAGGCCCTAATTGGCAGCTGATTGAAAGGAAACAACAAAAACCTGCAGACACCGTGGCCCCCTGGGAATTTAGTTTGATGCTCATGCCCCATATGGTCGAGATGGCAAGTGCTTATGCGCTCAAGCATAGCACAATGCAAGCAAAGGAAAATCCACACAGCGCTCTGTGTCTGCGTCTTTATTATCATGTTGCTAATGAACATAGTCATACACAAAAGCTGTAGCCTCAGGCTAGAACGTCTCTCCATTTTTCTATCACCGGGTGGCATTTCCAAAGCACACTTGAGTCATTGAAAAGCTCACTCATCTCCTCCCATTGGCTCTTTGAGGCGGTGAAAACAGCGGGGCGGGGGGGGATTTGAGCTGTGCCTGACTTACGCCCCTGACCTGCCGCAGAGCGAGGTCTGGGGCTGACTGATGGGGAGCGGAGGGGCCGGGGCGTCCGGGGTCTGAAATAAGGCCCCGTTCGGACCCTGTCAGGTGACCCCTTTGGCCCGCGAACCCCCCAGTCTCCTCAGGCCCTTACCAGGCGGCTGGTTCTAGTTCAGTCCTCTGAAGAGCAGGTTTTTTTCGGAACGTTTTTTTCCATAATTCTGAGTCAGTGTTGTAGAACTCCACTGTTTACAGTGAAGGCCGGTTCATAGTGCAGCGGCAGAGCGTTGCTCGGCTGAAATCCCCTGAATTTCATCAATGTTCTGCTGATCCTCGTCTAGACAGCGGCCGTTGTCCTTAGCAAAAATGACTAAAGCACTCCAGTCGGCCAGAGTGTTAACCAAATGTGGCAGCGGCCGATGTTGGTGGGCACCAGGGTAAATGATGTGCATGTGGCTGTGAGCCAGTGAGGCACCCTAGGTGTCTGGAATGGGGGGAGGATCTGGAACGGTTGTCATGGTACTGTACGCGTTTCCCGCCCACCATGTCAGCATTCACAGATAATGTCGTGGGGAAGGTAAACACTTCATTACATGTCGCATGACTGTGGAAATCCTGCTGTGATCTGCGGTTTGGGGAAACTCCACCCAATCGTAAGGTTTATGAGCTGATCCACTGTTCTCTGTAACTGTCCATCCATACGACTCTCCCTGTACTGTATACTGTATGAATTACTCCTCTATCACTAACTGGAGACAGTGTATCAGAGACAGCCCTGTGCCCCAACCACCACTAAACTCCTCTCTCTCCATCTCTCTCTCTCCCTTCTTTAATCCTCCATTTGAGTCCATTTGAGTGTGAAGCTAAACTCTTTCCCTGTGATTTTGATGCTCATGGACTTTCTATATATAATTCACTGTTTATAAATGAATTTTGCAGATTCTTTCATGCAGTGCTGCTTTGAGTAAAGTCATCTGCCTGGAGCGTGTGGAGCATATGGACACAGCAGACAGTTAGTGATCGAGCATGGAGATGAAAGTTTAAAGGCTCAGCGGTTGTTTAAGCCCGCACATACTGTAATATGTGAAAACTGTTAGAGCCGCGATCTTCGTCATGCACTAATAAAGATCGGTAAGAAAAGGTACTTTCCTTCACATATCTGCGCCGTTGTATCCTCACTCCCGGTGTAAAGGCATTGGGTAATGAGTGGGAGATCCTGTCCAAGGTTCAGTCAGTGGATTAATGGGGCAGTTATGTGAAGGAATGTGGAGGAAACGGCTTGAAAGCCTGAAGTCTCAGCACAGGTCTCCACACGGATACGAGTGTCTGAGCGAGACACTTGTCTTTAATTAATTTAGTCAATGTCTCGCTCTATAAATGACTGATCGGTAAAATGTACGCTCTGTAAATTGCACTGGATATGAGATTCCGCCGAGCAAAATAAGATAAATCAATGGCAAATATAAAAGCAGTCGGCATGCGTCCTGAGCACTTGGTAATTATTTCTGATTTGCACGCCACCTATAACAGACAGGCGGGTAGGGCGGCTCGTGCTATTCCACGCTCTGTTCATTTCTTCTGCGTGAGTGTAGCCTGGCATTGTGTTGTACAGTAAGTCTGCGTGAATGCTAGTATGACTGCTGGTTTATATAATAGCTCTCATGGTTGCTCCAGTTGTACTGTGGCCTCTTTTCTCGGGCTTTATTCTTCTTCTCTGGGAGTTGGACAGGTATTTTTTCCTGTCATTGTTCAGTGTGTATTTGTGTGAACAAAGGTGTTTGCGCGTGGCGTATACACGTCCGTGCGTGTGCGGTTTGGTGTGTGCGTGCGTGTGCCAGCCGACGTGTTTGTGCAATTGTGTGTGTGTGTGTGTGTGTGTGTGTGTGTGTGTGTATTGTGTGCGCACACGCGTGTGGGTGTGTAATTGACTTCATACTCATTGCCACTGCTTCAGTTGATGCTCTACTGTGCTAGTTAATGTGCAGCTTTTTATTCTGTGCATATTCAGTTGTTTTTACCACTCTTAATGTATCATGCCATGATGGCCCTGCGTCTGCAGAATGAATAAATAACAGTAAACCAGCGCTGCCCTCCAAATGGAACCTGTCTATGTTTCATCCATTTCAATTATTGTGCAGGTTTGGACTGTGTGAAACCTAATATCCTGAGAGACCAAAAACAGCGTGGCTTTCTTAATGTTGTTCATAGACATCGGTGCAGGTGGGGGTGTTGGATCAGTTTGTGCTCATTAAATTCATTATTCTGCCAAATGAAATACCAGGAAGTATCCATTTCCACCGTTCTCTTCACTTTCCACCCCAGGTGATTACAGCAGCCCAAATTGAATGCATTCCCTTTCTTATTTCTGTCGCTAACGGTTGCCTTATCTATGCTCTACGAGCACTAACAGACCTGTGGGATTCCCATGTGAGACTTTACATAAGATGATGTTTGCCAGCTGCTAACATAAAAAAAAGATGCACAGTATGAATGCAAATAAAAATACATAAAGACATTGAATAAATTATTTAACACGTTAGGCCTCTCAGATTCTCAGAAGAAACATCATTTCTTCACGTGCTGTACATTGACAGGGAAAGACTCTCGGTACCGCGTGTAGTGTAGTCCTGAGTGCCGTTTGAGGTCTCCTGTTGGGAGCGGTGGAAGTCCCTGGAGGACAGGGGAATGATAATGGAGGCGGGCGTGCGGTGGCGCTCCGGACACATGGAATGATGCCGAATGAGGATCAATCATCGCTCCCAGCGTGGAACGTTCCGTCTGGAAGCCAAAGGCTGGAATGCCTATGGCGCTGAGCTAATGCTAAAAGCCATCACCGTTTTCTCTCCCCCGTCTGCGGCTCAGCAGAGAGATGTAACCGCTGTATTCGCAGGGCCTGCTTTGTGATTTAAGATTCAAGATTCTCTAATTAGTTAGCTGCGAACCCGCTTTGCTTCTGTTCCGGTTTTCTCTGCTTCTTGAAGCGTTTTAAACATGTACTCGACGATGTCAAGCACAAGGGGCCCCGTGCCAGGATATTGTTTCATCTGTCCCCATGTAACGCAGTTATAAATCTCTGCTCTGTGGGTGGGAAGGTTTGTGACTTCTGGAGGGATTTTATAATATCCCAAAAGTTATATTATATAATAACAACAACAACAAGAATAATAATAATGATTATATAAAAAACAATAATAATATGTATTATTAATAATAAGAATAATGATAATCATCATCATAATAATAAAAACGAAGGATTATTGATAGGTTAAAACTTGCATTTACAGTGCTCACCTCTTTTCTAGGATGTTCAAGATTGGTCCCATCCATATAGTAATAAATTTAGTTAATTTGGCAGATGCTCTCATCCAGAGTAAGATACAGAGAGAATGTGAGTGTGTCTAGCAGTGCCAGACCTGACTGATATAACAGTCACAGGCCAGTGAGTGTAAATGCAGCATCCATAAAGCACAGAATCTGAGTTATTGTGTGCCAACCTGGAACAATAATGCAAAGCAGATTCATATAGCTAACAACCATAAAACCATAAATCATGCTTTCACAATGCTAAATCATAAAGTAATTATGGAAGAAAAAGTGCTGTGGAGCAAGAATAGGAAGACAGCCAAAATCCAGCCTACAGAGGGTCTTCAGTCTCTGTCGAAAGATTCAGCTTACAGAGGGTCTTCAGTCTATGTGCAAGATTCAGCTTATAGAGTGTCTTCAGTCTATGTGCAAGATTCAGCTTACAGAGGGTCTTTAGTCTATGTGCAAGATTCAGCTTATAGAGGGTCTTCAGTCTATGTGCAAGATTCCGCTTACTGAGGGTCTTCAGTCTATGTGCAAGATTCAGCCTACAGAGGGACTTCAGTCTGTGTCACAAGATTCAGCCTACAGAGGGTATTCAGTCTATGTGCAAGATTCAGCCTACAGAGGGTCTTCAGTCTATGTGGCAAGATTTAGCCTACAGAGGGTCTTTAGTCTATGTGGCAAGATTCAGCCTACAGAGGGTCTTTAGTCTATGTGGCAAGATTCAGCCTAAAGAGTGTCTAGCAGCACCAGCAAGGAAAGAAATCGGAGTCTGGACTTACTGTGTGAACTAGACTTGATGTTCATGGCTATGGATAACTGATACTTTATGAGAATTCTACCTTATCTGACCTGTGTTCTGTTGTTGTTCCAACTGCCTTTGGTATTTACTTATTTTGTGTTGCATTGTATAAAAGTGTATGCCATAGTCGGTGTAGAAAGGGTAATGAGAGAACAGGGCTGGGTCTGGGAGTTGAGTAGAGCAGGTGGTGAGGAGGAGTTGTAAAGGAAGAATTTGCAGGCCTGGCTCACTGCCACTCAGTGGAAGGAGAAAGAGAGAAGAGTGGGTTATGAACATGACCCCTCAGGTTTTTACACGAGGGATCTGAGTCCGCTCTCCTCTAGACTGGATGTGGGTGCAGCAGTGAAGAGGATCTGGAGGGAGTCGTATCCAGTTTAAGTTTCTGCTGCTTCAGGTGTCCTTCAGGAATGCTGAGATGCGTTGTGAGACCTCAGTGTTAGGTGGAGGTAAGGAAATGAAAAGCAGAGGATTTGAGTCGTTAGGAATTTGAGTGGAAGTCATTACAAACCACAGGAAAAGATGATGGAACCAAAAGGGGGCCATGTAAAGGGTGATGAAGCTTGGCAGATTACCAAAATGGTAGTAACCGAACCCAAATCCAGTTACGTAGGAACACTGCTGCTAGGGTACTGTACACGGGTAGCTGTGTGGCATTGCGGTCAAGGAAACTATTGACTGGAGGGTTGCTGATTTCATCCCCAGACGGGCAACTGTAGACTGGAACAGGGTATTTAAGTGGAATTTCCTCAGTAAATATTCAGCAGTCTAAATTGGATAATATGTTAAAAATCTAAGCTCCATTAGTTAGTCCATCACAAGGATTTTCTGCTCAGAAAATAAATATTTAGTAAAGCATTAGCAAATGTATGACATGCAAATCCAGTGTGTACAAGTGACAGTCTCTCAGTGGGTATAGTTACTGTCTGGAACAAGTCAACATGCAACAATGCTACTGTCTTTCTGTTACTATGATACACATTTATACAAACAAACAAATACTTTACTGTTGCTGTTGCTGCTGCTGCTGCTGCTGCTGCTGCTACTACTACTACCGCTACTACTACTACTACCACAACCACCACTACTACTACTACTACTACTAATACTACTGCTGCTACTGCTACTACTACTACTGATGCTACTACTACTACTACTACTACTACTACTGCTACTACAACTATTACATTAAATTAGTCGTAGTGCCAGAGTTAGCCAGGAAGAATACTACTGCTGCTACTACTGCTACTGCTACTGCCACTGCTCTGCTAATGCTGCTACTGCAACTGCAACTGCTTCTTCTACGCAGTCCTCGCCTGTAGGATGGTCTTGAAAGAGCTTTATGCGGCTTGGTCTCACCACCGGCCCTCTATTCCACACCAATTACGCTATGCATGAATAGCTGCTGGTGTTATTCGGGTAGATACGGGACGCCTTATCAAGAGCCCTGGAAGATACAGGGGAAGATAGGTTTCTGTGTTCTCAAGCCCTTTTCCGGCTCGCTGTGTTCCTGCAGAGCGCAGATTGAGTGGATCGCGACACGGCCAGCGCAATTTATCAAGGATCCTGTTACTAATGAACAGAACAAGAGTATTGAACAAATGCTTGAAAAGTAATTTGGAAGTTAATTTCAGTTCCAATCTAGTCGGAGACACAAAGCTATTAGTTTTTGTGCAAAAGGAGAATCAGGAATTCGCTGCTGCTCCTTCCTGAGAGGGAGAATGTTAGATTTGGTTTGACGCAGTCATGCGCCACATGCACTTCAGTTAATTGAGGGTGTAGGACTATTTAAATGTCAGTTGTTTGGTGGAAATTAAATGTCAATTTAAAATGTGTCTTGTTAGCGCCGTAGCTATAGAATTGGTCTTTGCAAATATAACGTGATAAGGAGTGAAATGTCTGAATCATAGTATTTTTTTTTTTAATCATTATGCATGCTTTTTTAATTTAAACTTCAGCTTCTGAGATGTACAAATACCATGGTCATTAAAACGCTGGTGCCAGAAACGTCAGGCGCAAATGGCTTCGTGAGGAACACGTTGGCATTTACGGGCTGAAATGGCTGAGACAAGACAGATAATATCACACCATGCTCAAGGCATGCTGCTCTGATTCCTATACCTATTTTTATCCATGCAGATGAATCTACACACGCGTGTTGCTGTTCGGTTGTTCGTCTTGCCGCAAAATGAATGTTTTACCACGCGGTACGGTTTGCTGTAAGGTACGACTGAAATCTATATGTTCGTGCAGCCTGAAAGAACTCAAACATGGCTGCGTAGGCCTGACTCTGAATCTGATTAATTGTCCTTCAGTTTTTATTAAAGCGCAGGCAATCCCCCTGTAAACGCGTGGAAGAATGGCGTTTTGATAAAGTGCTGTAGATGTGGTGTCTGAGCGCCCTCAATGTGAGGGCATTTTCTGAAGATTGGAGTTAATATCCTGGAAGTAATTACATCGCCCCCCCCCACCCCCCCTCTTCCCCGCCAAAAGCCGCCGGAGCAACATACGGCTCTTTATCTTACAGAAGCCGTGCGAAACAAGCTGTTTAAAAAGTCTTAAACCATCAATCACCCTTTCAGGCTCATTTGTCACGAGGATGCTTAAGAAAGGGAAATCAAATGTTGGTAATCTACGGGCTTCAGTTGCGTTGTTTGATTGAGTGTGTTTGTTGCTCTGAGCCCGTTGGCAGTCGAGCTTCTGATAAATAGTTACAGATTAAGGGGTATGGAGCAGAAAACTTGATGAGAAGATCAGAACCGCGGAGAGAATAGTTTGTTTTCCCCTTTGTTTATTAATTCTCAGTTGTGTGTTCCGTGCAGCGGTGCTTTTAAAACTGAATACGTGCTAATCGCTTGCAAGAAACCATTGTCTATAGGGCGACCTCGCTGGCTGTCATTACGTGGGTGTTGGATTGTCAGCGCGGTGACAGCTATCTGTGGAAGAGTGTCTCTTTTAGTCAGCCCGCAGAAAGGGTGAATAATTGAGCTGGTTTCTAGGAGATATCAGTCAGGATGCCGCTAAGTTATGGGAGCACGTCACAACGGGCTTCCTGTTCTTCAGTATTTCATTTAAAAATAATTCAATCATTGCTGCAGATAAGGGACTAGACTCCAAAGCAAGTTAAAAAGCGGGCTTCACTGTATGAGCCGGGAGAGGTGACTGAAGAGAGCTTGATTTAAGCGAAAGGTGATTAAACTGGTTTCCTCTGCTTGGTGAGTCTAATGGTCCTGCTAAATACCATACCTGCTGGGAGGAAGCCTCTTATCTTTATGTGGAAGGGCTTGGGACAAACCCTGTGTGAAATGGAGGAAGAACAGGAGATTATCTCTATTATAATCACCATTATCAGCGCCGTCTCTTTTCCCTTAAGCCGAGCAGCCCTGCTTCCGTTTAACCTACAGTCACATTAGCTATACTGCTGATAATTAACCCACAGAGCGCTGCCCGCAACATCGCCTCCGTGTTTGATTTCTGTTTGTTTGAAGATGCAGTGTTTAATTCTTCTTAGCCCCATTGAAGGAGAAAATGCTTCTTCTGGATGTCTTGGGGGAGAAAAAGGTGTCGCATTTTATTGAGCTAATGAAGCTTTAAATATGCTGTGTTTACCTTAAAGGGAAATAATGCCTCGCCATGCGAACCGTCGCGGTGAAATATCCACGGGTGCTAAAATCCGTCTCGCTCATCTTTCAGCGAGTATCCCTCAGGCTAAAAGCTCTTCTGCACTCTAATGAAATCTCCCCTCACCATCACTTAATGGAAGATATATTTAAAACATTTTTAATACTCCCTGATAACTCTTCAGAGAAAGATTAAAGTTACCACGAGGGACCGGCAATCATATTCACATTTCACAGCTCCCCCTCTCTCGCGCTCTCTCTCTCTCCTCCCCTTTGCTAATTCGCCAAAGGTAATTTATTGTGGGGGCTTCAAAGTGTGGAGGTAGAGGACTGCGGTGGCGGATGGCAGCTGGGGACTCACTGTGCTCCGCACAATCCCAATATATCCCAGCACAAAGCATTGTGGGTGAGGAGGAGGGGAGTACAGTTCTACTGCAATGAAGGGTCATGAGTAAAAAAAAAAAAAAAATACAAAAACAATTAAAAATGGGGGCAGGCTTGTAGTGCAAGCCATAACTGAACTAGGTGGAGTTTTTAGATTCACCCTCATTCATTCATGTGTTACTATAATAAAGTGCAAAGGAGGGTGACAACCCAACTTATTTTTGGTGTAAAAAATGCATCCACATGGAATAATGCGCGACTTTCTGTGGTTAATTAACCGTCTGGTAACAATAATATGCACAGTACAATAAACTGTGCCAAAGGGAATATTCATGTTACATACCTGTTTCCAAGTAAGTTAGTGCAGTTTACCAACCGATTTTCGCACCTTTAATTAAATTCTCACTTACTATGGTTGTGCGCTGGTGAATGTAGGTGGTTTCAGCTCTTTATTACGCTGCCTGCATAATTGCGTACAGAAATAATTATGTTGTTTAACTATGTAACTGGTGCCATGCAGTACCACTCATTTTAAATTGGCTGAAGCTTTGTGGATGTGGGTTTGGTCTATACTTGGCCACGGGAAACCTTCAAGTGAATCCCGAAGTTGATTTTATTCTTGTGAAGCGGCCTGAGAGGTTTGCATGAAGAGCGCTGTATTAGTGCATGTAGTGTTATACGCAGGGCACTGTTGGCCAATCAGGGGCCGTCTCCCCTCTGGTCAAAGCCCCAGGCAGTGACAGTAGCTCTGTGCTGTAGGAGACACGGTTTGTGTGAGAGACGGTTAGCCCACGTCGCCATGGCGAGGGAGACGCTGAACAACAGCCCGCCTCGGGCGCAGCGGAGCGGAGAGAAGAGGACACATATGTCTCCATGGCGATGATATCGTATCTGTGACACGTGCCGTTTTCCCCCCTCAGATAGAGACTGACAGCTGCAAACCCCTCCCCCTCCGGCGTTGTGCGTCTTCCATTTCTCTCTCCTCAGATCAGGGAGCGGTCGGGCAGCGTCACTGACGGATCTCAATCACTGGCCAATCAGCACGCTCGATCAAGCTCGCCGGAAAGACTGCTCTGATGCACTCGGACCTCTGTGGAGCAGCGGGGTTCAGGTTCCTGAGCGAAGCTACTTTTCCAGGCTTTCCTGCGCTCTGTTAAAGACGAGCGTCGAACGCACGTGTCACGTGGCCCAGTTTTAAAAAGCGTTCAGTCCACTCCAAACCTGTGCATGGTTGCCGCGCGGCAACCATCGAGGCAGAACGTACACCCACGTGAGGCAACCTGACACGCTGCTCTGATCTCATCGGCACCGCTAGCCTTCGCCCGCGCTCCATATGACCGTCTGACGCTAACATATCGGTCATTAGGACCGTTCATAGCAGGGTTTTCTTTTATTTTCGGCCTGAATTACGGTTTTAATGGCGCGCTCTTAATTGTCAGTCACTTAGCGCGGGAGCCTTGATCAAGCGGCCGGGTTATTAAGCGGGAAGCAGCTCGAGGTGTGAGGAGCGGTAATAGCTATCGCCGCCGCCATCTCTTAGCCCGCCCGCGCCCCGCGCTCCTCTCCTCTCCTCCACGTCAGCTCTTAAAAAATATGAAATTAATTAAGCGCCGGCCTGCCTCCCCTCTTTCATCAGAGGGATCGGGCGAATTTCGGGGGGAAGATTGACCTGTCAGAAGTGTCTCCTTCCATTTCTCACCCCGGGCCGAGCTGTCGTCGGCGCCCGTCGCCCAATTTCAGCGGCTGTCAGCGCCCCCTCGTCAGCCCGTCACTGTCAGCTCGCCGTCTAACCCCCGGACTCGCCCAGAATCTCAGAGCAGTAACCAGCACGCCGGAGAGGAGAGCCTCAACACGGGCCTCTGTCAACTTCACACGCGTTTCTTTCTTTTATTCTCTCTCTTTCTCTTGGTCTCATACGGTTTCCTCTCTATCTTTCTCTGTCTCTTTCCCCCTCTCTCTCGGTCCCTGGTGAGAGCGTAGCTCAGTGGCCAACCCTGGTCCTTGGGTGTCGCAGGTTGTGCCAGTTTTTGTCTTCACCTTAAACACAGCCTCTTCGACCCAGGAAACCCGGTGAGCCGAGTTAACTGTGTAATCGACTGCTTTAACTGATCAATTATGAGCAGAGTAACAACAAAAGCCAGCACACCATGCAACCTTCCAGGACCTGGGTTGGCCTCTCCTGGTGTAGCTGAGATGGTGGGCTTCATGAACAGAAGCAGAGGGCTGGGGAACAGGGGAGCGATCCCCCACGCTCTCGGTCGGTCCGTCTCGGCTCTGTTCCCTGGACCCCCGCGCCCCCCCCCCCCCCGCCCTCGTGCCCCCCTCGTAAGGTCGTGTTTTCGATGAAGAAGACGACACAGACGTGAAAACGCTCTTTGAGAACTTGTGAAGCCGCGCGCCATCTGCCGCATTGTTCGTCTGGTGTAATTGCCAGACGCCGAGAGTCGCGGTCCCAACTTCCCAGCATCCTTTGTTTCTCCAAATTAAATTACCTTCCCTCAGGAAATAATCATTAAAGCGTCGAAGACACAATCGCCAAAAATTTCACTCTGGCACAGAATCGGCTTGGCCTCGGGAGCTCCTGTCAGTCATTGTGTCTGGGAGGGTCTTGTGTGTTCTTCTTCTTTAGTTTGCGGTTGGTGGATTCCACAAACCAACACGTACGTTTTGTGATTTTTTATATTTGTTTTGTGTTCTGTGAGGGGGTAGAGTGTATATATTAGCATACCTTATGAGTGACGTATCCCCCTCCCTTTGACTGTAGGCGTGTACGTCTTTACATCTCAACTGTGAGAAACGTCGGTACCTTTTTTTACCGCTGCACTGTAATTCTCCCTCATTGGAGCGTGGTTTAACTTGTGAACTCGCTCCTCAGCGAGTGTTAAAATGCGTGTACGTGGGAGTGCTTCGATTGACGTGTTAATAACCACCGTCTCATCTGACTGCGGTTTTACCCCCCCCCCCCCTCCATTTTCATCTCTAATTTCAGTCATTATTATTAGTCCATTTCAAGCATGCACCCCCCCCCCCCCCCTCCTCTTTTCTCATCTTCCAGTTATTGCCGCATCCCGGAGGCTTGGCTGTGGAGGGAGGGGTGGGGGTGTCGGGGCTCCCTTACACGTCTGACGGACGGCTTAATTAATTTCCCTGTTCTGTGTGTTCGCTCCACTGTGCTCTTTAAGTGGGACTCAGATCCAGGGTGTGTGTTGGGTCAGGTGGCCTCTGGTCTCTCCCGCCTGGAGGAGGCCTGGGCCCTGCCTGCGATCTGCTCCCTTCCTGTGGAGGCGCTAACGGGACAATCTGTAACTCCAACCAGCATTGTGTGTGTGTGTGTGTTTGTGTGTGTGCGTGTGTGCGTGCGTGCGTGTGTGCGTGCACGCGCGTGTGTGTGTGACTGGGTGAATGTGACTCAAAGACACTGATACCCGTACTGTAACCGATTGAGATACGGTGTGTAAGTGTGCCCATGTCTGTGTGTGTGTGTGTGTGTGTGTGTGTGTGTAAAAGTGTGCCCGTGTGTGTGTGTGTGTTTGTGTATGTGTGGGTGTGTCTCTGCATGTGTAAGTGTGCCCGTGTGTGTGTGTGTGTGTTTTTGATTGAGTGAATGTGACTCAGAGACACTGGTACCCGTGCTATAACAGAGTGAGATATGGTGTGTAAGTAAATGAGTAAATGCCTCTCAGTCTGAAGGCTTGCGGCTCCGGTTCCCTTCCCTTCCCTAATCGTTATGGCTTTCAGTTCAAACAATCAATGGCCGTTTCATTTGTGAATTAAAGGCTTGGTGAGAACGGCTCCCGGGGGTAGGTCTTCCACAGTTACTGGTTGCAGCGTAGTTCCACACCACGGTGATGCCAACGGTGAACGAGAGCGCGAACGCATTAATATCTTCGTTCGGCGAAGCTTCGTCAGCCCCGGTTTGCCGCTGTGCCTAATTAAGAGCGGTGTATGTTCTGTGTGTCAGTTGACGGGGACTGGAGAACCGCTCTGTGTGTGCAGGGAGGTGTGAGCCAGCGGTAGCACTAACGCTGGCTGACCGGAGCTCGGTGTCATTAGCGGAACCGTGGCGACCGTACGGTCCAACAGATCGGCGTGAGAGTCAACGCTCCCATCACGCTCATTTCTGTAGCGGCGTCTTTCTCCTGTAGACGGTTATAGTCGTGAGACGAGGTCTGTCATTGGCCTTTCCCTCAGGAACCGCCCCTTTATTTTTGCTCATTCGCACACACACACACACACACACACACACACACACACAACGTTTGAGTTTTTTATTTCAGACTCTAGTTTCACATTCAAAAGGGCTCTGCGTTTATTAAATGTCAGGGACGTCTCAGACCTTGTTACTGCTCAACATCAGTGTTCTAGTCATGTCAGTTTATGCAGGGTGAAATCGGTTTGAACAGGTGTCTCGAAGCAGATATTCAAGGGACTTAGAAAAGGCACTTCTCCAGAGGCTGACTGAAATACACAGACACACTCACACACACACACACACACACACACACACACTAGCAAAGGAACAAATTCCATTTCTGTTCTTTTGAAATATTCTCATGCAGTTATGATGCGGAACCAGCTGGATACTCCCACGCATACACGTCCGTTCTGAATCCCAGCCCTTAAACAAGGTGAAGGTTCCTGGCAGATTTACAGTGTGGCATCTGCTTCAGCGTATGAATCTTCTGGAGATCACGTCTGAGACAGTACGGACCCATGTACATCTCCCCACGCCGTATGTCGTACTCCTGAGTGACAGTCCGTTCATCTGTGAAGCTCGGCGAAATTACATTTATCCTTCACGTAGACTGGGAAACATGGCCGTCTGAAGCAGGGCCTTATTAAAACATATTAGTGCAATATGAAGTAGCAACCCATTAGCATGAATGTCCCATTAATTACAGGCCTAGTGTGTCAGATTGGCTAAGCAGGTTGTTATTCTGCCCAATGGCATCCTCTGAATGAGCTCATTGCCCTCTCTGTCCTAATGAACGGAAACAAACATGCGAACCTCTATGTGGCCTAGATTTCCCCACATACTCCCGCTCAGTGCTCTCGTAATGAAGAGAACATTCGGTTCTCTGTTCTGTAATAGGGAGTTTGTTCTCTCGACTGTAACGCAGACGGATGTTGCAGTAGCCGGACCGCTCCCGCCCTGTTCCCCCCCTGGTTCCCCCCCTGGTTCCTGTCCACGCTTCAACACGTCCTGAAGCCTACTGACGCCTCCCCCCGCCCCTCTGAACTGCATACTCTACATCCCACAATGTGGACTTCATGCGTCTACTTTTCCTGCTAGTCGATTTATAAAGCAGTGGAGGGTGGGCTCCTATAGCCGGGTTCCTCCTGAGATTTCTATCCCATCGACAAGTTTTTCTTCTCGCTAACGTTTGAGTTTTTTACCTCGTGTGCAATCCGGGGGCTCAGGGCTGGAATTTCCCCTTTTTTCATCCCTTCTGTTCCTCTGTAATGTGTCTTTATGACATTTCTCTTTGAAAAGCGCAGTACCAATAGAACTGATTTGAATTGAATTGTGTGTAACACACAGCTCCTTCACTATGCTGTAACTAGAAGAAATCATTAATTGTGTTGGAGCAACATCCACTGTGATTTCAAAATAGTGAGATCGCTTGATGTGCTGGCTTCACAGACATTAGTTTATACACGCACACACACACACAAGGCACACACACACGCACACACACAGCACATAAACAGGCCTCAGAGAGCACTGCTTCAGCTGTACGTGCTGTAGGAGTCACGGAGCCCATTACTGGATGGCCTGGAGCAGGCTCTGCGGGAGAGGACAGCCCACGCACGGTGCGGTTTCTCCCATCCTGACAGCTACACGCCCCGAACACTGGGGCATCTCCGCCTTTCCTAACGTCTGGCAACCCCGCGAAGGGCCCCGGAGGTTCATCTGTATTCAGGACCGCGCGCGGCTTTCAAACGCGTTCGAAGGGCAATGATGATACCACAGCCGCGCCGCGGTGTCGATCTGATTGTTTCGTGCATAGCTACTAGAGCGGAACGGAGATCACGCGGGCGTGAAGGTGTACGTGCGCGTGTTTGTACAAGACAGGGCTCGTATCCGTACTGTAAAGCGTCTCCTGGTGCGGGGGCTGATCTGGGACCAGTCCTGCCCTTCAGCCCATGATGGAGAAGGGTGGTAGATGGACAGAGGAAACCTGATCATAGGACCCTACTCTGAGGAGATGTATGTATGCAGGCCCACGTCATAGCTCAGTGTTGTTAGGCTGAAATTTTATCAGACGCTCTGTCCAGGAAACGCATTGTTACTGTGAGGTTGGAAGTTTATCTTGTTTTCTTACAAAAGATTTTTGTTGCTTTTTCTCGGTTGTTTTCCTTTGTCCTCTGCCCCACTCTGTTTCTTCTTCTTTCTTTGTCTTTTTTTCTTCTTTTTACTGACTGTTGGTCAGCCCTTTGAAAGCCCCTATCACCGGCTCTCAGGGGATTCTGTGTGTCTGGGTGTATCTGCGTTGTCTGATGTCTGTGTTTTATGTTGATGTTTTGCATCTTACTCCCTTACGCGCTGCATGCATAAGAAGAGGACAGGGTCTCGGGTGGGGCTCAGCATGGTGGTGTGTGTTTGTTTCTTCAGAGCCTCACACTCGCTCAGGATGACGTTACGTTAGGGCTGAGGGGCGAATGCAGGACAGTGTGTGGTCCAGCTGACATTTAAACTCCAAAAAACCCAACTTAGAGAGAGGGCATTTCTGCACAGCTTCAACAAGGAGGGGGAACCGGAGACCTGCTTGTGCAAGGTGTCTTGAACAAGATTGTCTTCTCCTCTCTCCCAAAAATATTTGCATAATTTCAATTTCCTCTCTTATTCAAGGCACCAGGGTTATTCATTTATGCAGTGGGCTAGTTACCTAGGCGGCCTAACACACTCTCAGCCTGGGAATGGAACTTGAAGAGTTCCCTATGGATCCAGCCTTACTCAAAAAACCCTGTGCAGCCATCTTCAATGCGCAGAGAAAAGGAATCTTCTGACTACATGCAGACTTATGCCACATGCACCTTTTTCACTGATGAAGGCAGCATGTTTAAACATTTGAATATTTACTTTGGAATCTTTGAATTCGCATTGCATTTGCATCTTTACTTCGGAATCTTTGAATATACAGTGAATGCAGATATTTCACAGATGTTGGATAAGGGTAATGAAAAAGGCTCGTTTAAGAAGTCAATGGTTTTGGTAGACGGAATATCGGTTGGACATTAGCGGTTCAGTTCATTAGCGGATGTCTGACATTAGCGGTTCAGTTAGCGGTGAGAGACCGTAGTCGTCGAGGTGGAGAACGTGTCCGGAGCGGTTGAGCCCGGTGGTGACGGCGTGTGACCCCCCCGCTCCACCGCAGCACGAAGTCAGCGCCTCCCTCATACCCACAGGGCCGAGCGGCCTCCTTCTCACTAAACCTCCATAATGCACTGAGTCTCTCCTGGGCCCTGAGAGTGGAGTGGATTAAGCCCTGCTCTCTAAGCCAGACCAATGGCCTTTTTTCCGGGCTCGCTGCTAGTCATCAGGTCTTATTTTGGGCCCTGTTTACAAACAGCAGTCTGACAGCGACCGGCTTTTACCGCTGTCCGATACCACATTCATAAAGCATAACCGCAGGGGAGCACACACTCGGGCCGAGACGGAAAAAAACGCCTTTGATTTTTCACACCTGCATGTACCGGAGTGCACAGCCAAAACAACAAACACTGTGTCACTGTCCAAATACTTCCGGACTGCGCTGTGTGTCATTGCCTGCGATGGGGTTTGTTCCAGGTGTCGTATTGTGTTATGACATACTGCTTTGACAGTTTTGGCACTCTTTGGAGTAAGAACAGCTGATGCTCTCATAAAAGCCTTCAGTACCTCAGATGTTAGATCTTAGAAGAGATGTCTGCCACCGCCTTAGTAATTTTTGTTGCCAAGAGAAGTATGTTTGCGCTATATATTGGAATTGAAAAACGTTGCTTTTCTGAACATACAGTATGTGCGCATGTACGGAGCCCCCCAAAGAAACAATTCTCAATGTGGAAGTCCATACTCTCTGTCTTGTAATCTTTAAGTTCTGTATGTTTTATAATTGGTGTGCATGGTTTTTTTACATTACATTACGTGGCATTTAGCAGATGCTCTTATCCAGAGCGACGTACAACAAAGTGCAAATCAATCACAAGAACAAGTGCAAAAGTAGACCTGAGAGGACAGTACAGTTCCGAGTCCTAGTGTAAACATACAGAAATTCAGAACCCTTGAAGAGTTTTCTAATGTGAGCCAGTCAGCATGCAATTAAATGGCTGAACAGCTAACCAAGTTTGAATGTAGCCAGTTAAAGTAATCTTGGATGCAAACAAAAAATTATCATGACTTAATTAATAAAGAATTCAGCAGTAGGACAGATTGCTTTTTAAGTTGTGTTGTCTTTCTTTGGTGATATATTATAAGATATACATAGACACCATTTTATTAAAGGGATATGGCACTCGAACCCGTGGTATATCATGGATATTTCCGTGGCTAGAGGTTCCATGGCAAACATGCCTGTAACAATCCGTTATTTACAGATGGATTTAACTTTACAAGTTTGCTTGATAGTTCTGAAAAACCATGCGTACACAAATCGGTAAACTGAGCTCACGGATTTGCGTGATGTGTGCTATTTGGACCACAACAGCGTGGTCTGACAGCTGATTGGATACTTTCAGCTCAGAGGGTGTGCGCCGCGCGACATTACCCCTGTTACTCCGGTAAAGTGGGGAGAAGCGGAATCTTCTAGAAATCAGGCTGTTGGCATCTAAACAAGATTCTCACAGAACAAATCCCATTTCTCTTGCTGATTCAAACGCAGTTCTGCTTTGAATGGCCTGAGGTGGTCCTGCCCTGGGCTGGTAATTCACATGTTTCAGGTTTGATCATGATGAAAAGAACAGCGTCTCATCAGGAAAAATGTTTTTCCCTTTTAGTTTGTTTGCTAATTATCTGTCTTTCACCATGTTGGAAGCCATTTCATATGACCTGTTACATCAGGTGCTTTTTCCATCTGCCAACTGATTGAGGAGCAGTGTGACAGGAGATCCTTCTATTGCACTTTTTCCTTTTGATTTCACACATTTAACGCTACCGCCCAGTCGTTTATGCTGCCTAGCATTCGTTAATGACATTCATCCACCACCTCCCGGTTACCACAGAGGAAGAAGCCAGTGTGGAGTCAGAAAGGTCCGTGACCGCGCTGACCGAGTCTAGCTATCACTCACCACCTCTCTTTTCTTTTCCCGTGTCACCCGCAGGGACTCATGATCCTGCTGCAGAACCTACCCACCATGCACTGGGGCAACGAGGAGGTCAGCGTTCTCCTGGCCGAGGCCTACAGGTTGAAGTTCGCCTTCGCCGACGCGCCCAATCACTACAAGAGATGAGAGTCGCTGACGGCCTGCGGAAGTTCCACATTCACAGTCCCCTCTATCCCCCGGTCTTTCCCCCCGGTCTGTCCCCCGCTACACGGCTCCAGTGAGATATAGTTAGCTTTTTCTACTCCGTGTGCAGTTGTGAGAAGCGGCTCCTGATGTTATAAATGTTCGCAGTGGCTGCTGGGAGCTGCAGAGGGGAAGTGGAGGCGGGGGCAGAGAAATTACCGTCAAGCTCTTAATGGTCCTGAGACACTTTTTGGAACGAATTAGCATGCCAAATTAGCGTGCCGATTTCTTTTCGCTTAATTATGTCTAATATCGTAGCGTTACCTTCATGCACTTCACATTAAATAATCTTCATTGTAACAAAGAAATACGGTTACTTTAAATAGACTCGAAACAAAAAAGATTTTCTAGTTAAATGAAAGGTTTTTGTAATACGCAAATGTCGTAACTGTGAGCCCCCGGCTCTACAGTGGCACTTTAGAGGGATGATCTGTCTCATTTGGCATGCTTGTTAATCATGCAATACAACCCAAAACAGATTCAGGATAATTATTACAGGTAAGTGCTCTGCCTCCTCTTGTCTTAGCTCTCTAGCCTCCCCTGTTACACACTCCATTGCCACCTGTGGCCGTCTCTCATAATTAAGCCGACCTAAGCCAACTAAAAAAGCCCACGCTTACAAAACCATGGCCAATTTCCCGGGGATTGATACCCCGTCCCTGTTCGTGTGTTCCCTGGCAAAAGTTTTCAGAGAGTGTGATTGGTTTTCAGGAGTCATATTACTGGCCATGGCAGGAGAAAGACCTTGTTAATTTACAGCCTGCTGTTTGATTGGCCAAGAGCTGAGACCATGACATGGGTCAAAGACAGGTCTTTTCCCTTGCCTGGAACTCGTTTAGACTAGAAAACCAAGGCCAGGCAGGCCAAGATCTTGGTCTTTCACCCAGGAGAAGATATATGTGCATGTACACACCCATGCACACACACACACACTCACACACACACACTCACATACACACACACTCACACACACACACTCACATACACACACACACTCACACACACACGCACACACACACACACGCACATACTCACACACTCACACGCACACACGCACACACACACACTCACGCGCACACGTATACACGTATACATACGCATAGACACACATGTATGCAGACACATGCACACACACACACACACACACACACACACACTCTCTATATACACTATCTTACACTTCTTGGGAGTGCTATCTACATCCTAAAACTCAAGCATAAGCATTACATTGTGTTTCTGAGAATTTGTGGCATATGAAATAGATTTAATTTGATCCAAGGCAACGTAAAAGCATGCTTTTGTCATACTTTATATTAAACTGTATTAAAATAATAGATATTTGACCATCAGCCCCCCCCCCCCCAAAAAAAAAAACCACAAAAAAAACACAAGTTTAATCCTAACCTTTTTTTAACCAAGGACTACCTCAGGAATATGTCGGGTTCGAGTCATCATTAAAGTGATTGTAAGAAGGCGTGGTAATCCATCATCACGTGACAGTTATCGCCATTTTAATTCCTTAAACGCTAGTCTTTTACTGCCGAAGGATTTCTTCAGTTTGCCTTAACCTGGCCAGTTGGTTTCTGTTTGCGGTGGAAACAGAGGTGCGATACTCTTCGTTCGTGGTAGCAGTAACCTAGAGGTCTCGATATTCATACCAATTAGAAGTTGCAGTATGTGCTTTTTGAAAACTCCTGTCGGATAACCCAAGATTAACCATAAAAGTTGCATGAACCATTTGCTGTTTTACACATGTTGCTGCCACGCTCGGGGGAGGTTTACCCAGGAGATGATCATGTTTTTGGTGTTTGAAGTATCGGGGGAGAAACAGCTCTTATATTTCTTTTGAACATGACGGGCTTTAATGTACGTGTATGTATGTGCCACATTCACTGCTCATTTCTTATCCTCTGTGGCTAGAAGCTGCACTTGACAAAAAGTCTATTTTTTCCCATTTTGTATAAAATATATTCTTTCAATCTGCATTTTATTTTCATTGTTTTTTTAACAACTGTTTACACAAGCCTATAATGTTGTGCCTAATGGAGCGATACTGCATTATAGATATTTATTTTATTTTTATGATAATTGAAGATCCCCCGTGATTAACAGTGGAACAGAATCATGAGAAAGATCCATTCGTGCTGGCGATCTTTGGAGTTGGAGTTTCATACGTCTGCCTTTTTCTTTTCCTTCGCTGTGAAAGCTGTTTGGTGCACAGTCTGAGTTTTCGTCATGTTAACCAGGAATCCCACAGTCTGTTCCTGGAGGGCTGCAGTCTCTGCTGGATTTTGGTGTTTCAGCACTTATGTGCTTAATTTGAGTGCTTAATTTAAGTCATTGATTGGCTAAATTGTCCACTTAATTTCTTCTTTTTTTTTCTTTTCTCCCCCCCCCAAGGCCTAAATTGGCTTCTGATTGAGGGGAGAGCACAGAAACCTCTGGAAACTGTGGCCCTCCAGGATGGGAGATTGAGACCCTGATGTAAACTGTGGGCTTTAAGCTGTGTACACACTTACGCAATCGAGTTGCACATCTGGTCACCCCAGAATGCGTAGGTGCAGATATCCCTGCTACCAGTTCCGAGTATTTTTTGTGTTTTTTTGGTTTGTTTGTTCGTTTGTTTTTTAATAGATTGATGTGTAGGGCAGTACATTTGCATATATGGTAGTATGTTTCCAAATAACAAAATATAATCTAAGACATTTTCAATGGAAAGAAACACAAATGTACTAATTGCGTTTATGGAGACGATAAGATAGTGTTCATTTTCATCTGATGCTCAACTCCTGGGCGCTGGAATATAACCAGCTGGTTTAGGTGTGCTCTCCGTTACAACATGCAATTAAGTTGTGCGGTTATATCACCTTATAGTGTGGGTGTGTACGTGGCATGACATTTACCCATGAATATGAACTTCAAGTTGCCATGGAGATTTATGGAGCATTCGTTCCGGGGTGGCCCTCATCCATTCAGACTCTCAGACGCATATTGTATATCAAAATGAGCTTCTAGGGGAATGTGACCTCTGAAATTTGGTGATTTGAGTTGCTTTTTTATTTTTTTTCTTCTTCTTCTTCTTCACTTGGGACAAGTGTGAGATGTTTAGGAATCTTCAGATAACAAAATTGAGATGGGTCTATCCACCGATCCATACTGGAACATCTGAGAAGGGTAGCTTACTGCAGTAAACATGTCCGTGAGTTGAAATGATGTACAAAGTAATGCATTTTGAAAACGAAGACCTGTAAATAGAAACAAATGTGTAAATAAATACTATATGACATAACAAGTGGCATCAAAAGCCTCCTTATTGCGTTGGTTCCATACACCAAGTATGAAAAATTAATCATCAAATAATACTGAAAAATAACATAAACATTTGCTCTGGTGATAAAACAGGATCTGTATATTATATTTACATGTTTTAGCAAATATTTAGTTTTCATTGTTTATATTAAATCTTCATCTTCATATGGCATATCTAAACATAACCTACTCTTAATATTACATTGCATTTATTACATTTATGGCATTTGGCAGACACTCTTATCCAGAGCAACTTACAGTTGATCAAAGCCGGAGACAATCCTCCCCTGGAGCAATGCAGGGTTAAGGGCCTTGCTCAGGGGCCCAATGGCTGTGCGGATCGTATTGTAGCTACACTGGGATTAGAACCACCGACCTTGCAGGTCCCAGTCATGTAATATACTATATGCATATCTTTCTGCTTAATAACAAGGCACACCTTTTTATGATATACCAGATGTTTTCATTATTTACATATGCACTAAATCACTCTTTAGAAATCATGAAGAACTTTGGTAAATAATGTATGGTTATATATGTGTTTATGAGTGGTAATAGCAAGTGCGTGATGGTGTTATGTCTGCTTTCTGAAGTGTGGTAGACTGAGACCTCAGACACTGTGGTTGTTTGTGAATTGTCTGGTGGTGTGAACACCTGACCTGGGGCAAACACATATTTAAAGTGTTGCCTTCAATTACTTTCAAATATATCTCATTAAAATGATCTTGAAATGTTTTTTTTTACTAATATAAAGTATTTGTATCGCAATGCTGATCATTCCCATTTCATTTCTTTATTGCAACGTGTTCTCATGATTATGTGCCCAACTTAACCTTCATCCACATTTTCATCATTCCCCAGGAAAAAAGCCATTTTGCTCTCCCAAATCATTAATGTGTCAAACAGCTTGTCACACTGCGACATTTATCCAATTTATCTTCCAAAATTAGTCCCCGGCCTTTTAAACAACTTTCATGGCTCCCACTGGCTTGCTATTTGGCATGGCATTCCATCAAGGTACTTGAAATGTATTTGATACAGTATTTAAAAGGTATTTTTAAAATAGCAGCAGTATGGCTTCTCGTGAAAGTGTTTGTAGAGTCAGTCATGCCTGTTCTGAAACAGCCCCGGGGGTCTGTTTCTGTTGCAGCTCATCTTTAATTACCTACTCTGTGTTAATAACACATCTCCAAGAGTCAGTGTGAAACTTACCTTCAACTCCTTTCCACTTATGAAAATGAACACAACTCAGTCTGTGAATGCCGTTAAAAAAGCCTTAATTAAACCTCTCCTTAATTGCCTTTTGTTGAGCCTGAAGACAGTCAGTCTTTCTTTGTAAATTTGAGAATGGAGTCAGTTTCTTTGCCCTTCCGTGTACTTTTTCTAAAAATTTCATTATCTCTCCTATAGCGGGGAGCCATGGGTAACTTTAAATGTGGTTCAGACAAAAGTATAGTATAGCATTAATAAACATCCATGATTTACACTCGATAGTTGTTTAATATACGCCAGCACTTTCTCTGCCTTCCCTACTGCACACACTCATCAGCACAATTTCTACATTCAGATAGACTTGGGTCATCTGCTACACCCAAGTCATTTTTTACGTTGTGCGCATTCTGTTTTGACCCGTCCCATAAAATAATCCTGCCATAAATTATGCCGATATGTAGAACAGTGTTTAGCCACGCTAAGGTGTTTTCCAACTCTGAATACTGTTTTAAACTTAATGACTTTCAAACTGCTTGATGAACTCATTTTGTCCTCTATTGTACAAATTACTTTTTTGATAGTAATATCATTAACAGGGTTAATTATGTAAACATGCCAGAGCACTGCAGAATACTCAGTTTGTGTGCCTTTGTACGGTAGGTAATGTATCAATTTGCCATCGCTCTATGAAGAAGGCAGGCTAATACAAATCTCGCCAATTCAAGTGTGTGTTCAGTTGTTATAGTAACAATTATTAGAACATTGTAATGTGTTTTACTGCATAAATAAATCATAGGTGCTGTGATATGGGTTTGGGGTAATTAGGTTAGGTTTTAATATATGCGTGTTGTGGAGGGGGGCTCTTGTTTGACTGACTGATGTTTTCAGTGGCATGTAATTTAGTGCCCCAAGCAATACAGACCATTTCAATAATTGGATAAGCCTGCTTAAAATGCACATTAATGTGCAGTTTAACAAAAGGGGGAAATGCATGCAAGATGGGGATTTCATTTATACATCGAATAAATATAAATTTACTTGTATATATTATATGTAAATGTTCCTGTGTGAATTATGCACACGTGTGAAGACTGCGTCAGTCTTGTGCATTGTCACATTGGCCCCAGTTGCAGTCCTCAGACCCCAGAGGTGCTCGTCCTGACCTTCTCCTTCCCAGAACAATGTCCTCATCCTCACTTTTCACCTCTCTGGTCCAGTACTCACACCACCCAGATGCTGTTAAAGAGTAGGCCCAAAACCCCATGGAGTATACACATGACTTTTAAACTCATCGCAAAGAGTCGGGGGTTCCAGTGCCTGTTCCAGTTCCCTGGCTAAATTACCAGCCTGGCTCTCCCAACCTGCCACCAAATCATCCACGCATTTAATTGGCAAAGAAAAATGGTTCTCTTCCTCACCAGGTTAGCTGATGTGTGGTAAGCATTCTGGCACAAAATGGCTGCCATGCATCACCCAGGTGGGTGCTACACATTGAGGGTGGTTGAGGGGAGTTTCCCCCCTCATCACTGTAAAGTGCTTTGAGTGTCAGAAAAGGGCTATATATATATATATATATATATATATATATATATATATATATATATATATATATATGTAGGGATCTGTCTATCCAGCTTACAACCAAGAAACCAATACAGTCCTCTCCGTCCAATAGTGACTCCCCACGTCATTCACAATTAATATAAATAACTGACTGCACCTCCCATTGTTCTACAGTCTTAGACAACATATGGCAGCAGATCATGTGATATGACAAATAGTTCTTGTAAATGTCACAATTATGCGCCTTAGAAAGAGCCACCTCCCACAGACCTCAGTTAAAAAAAAAAAACTTGATTAGACACAGGTGCTCAGTTTACATAGAATTTTATGATGCTTGCTGCTTGCTTTACACTGCCACACCTCACACATAACTATCATTCACAGACTTAAATCTTCTTATTTAAATAGAAGAGTAACTCCATTTTACAGAATCACCTGCACAGAATGTTTTTAGTTAAGGGGAGGCTAAAAGATTCAAACATTTCAGCATATTGTCTTCATCGTGGGAGTGGTGTCTTACAAACCTAAGTCTTACAAACCTAACTACAGTCTTACAAACCTAACTACAGAATCGCCACAGGCGTAAGAGCTAATTGGACAGGAACTACAGTACCAATCAGAGCCTTTTTTTCCACACTGGCTATTAACAAGTACTTAACCTGTGGCAGCAAATCCAAAAAATAAATGCATTTTAAATAGGAAAGGATAGCGCTCTAATTTCCGGCCTGAATAAAAGCGCTCCAGGCAGAGGGTAGACTTCAGTTCTGGTCCGGTGGGCATGGGTGAGGGATGGGGGGGATTGTGGGGCAGCAGATGTCTCTGGGAGAGTGGTTCACTTGAAAGCCAGCTGTACATATGGGCACCGCCATTGACTAACAAGTTTCTGTGGCTGTGCTGCGCAAATTCCCATGATCCTCTCCCTCCCCCCCCCCCCCCCGTCCCTATTTTTACCCCAAACACCTGTGCCTGTGTCCCAGGCTGGGGGACTACATCCCCACTGCTGCTCATGGAGGCGAGCCTGCCCTCACAAGCACTTACTGCCGGTCCCGTCAGTCCCATCCAGGGTGTTTTTACCCAAATGATGGAGCAGGAGAGGTTCAGAAAGAAATGTTAACATTCCGACTGGAAATCAATTGGAAGTAAGTTCTCTTTCTTTCTGTGTCCTTAGGTTACACATTATTTTTCGAGCACTTGGCCATAATTCTGGCACAGTGGGCCTTTTGCACATGCTGGATTCCGCAGTCTTACAGTCCTGGTAATTTGATGTGATTAAGATGGAAGTCTTGAGTCCTCTCACGATGTTGCCATGTCCCGAATGCATTCTCAGGCTTTTCCTGCAGTGACACACAAGGCCTGCTTCTCCTTCATGGAGACTGTGCACTGCTGCAGTATGGATCACACACCATTGGTGGGGAACGGGGAGGGAGTGGTTTGAGAATGAGGTTCATGAGGAGCTCTGAAGTCCCTGTGTGAATTCATGCCGCTCCATATCCTGTGCCTCTGTGGAGAATGGACTGACCTCCTGGAGCTGGCATACAGTTTGAACATGTCGGGATGGTTAGTTCCGCCTGGGCAATTGCTTTGAGGAGGCCCCGGAGTGAGTCAGAACACTTGGTCATTCCTTATGCAGCTTGCAATGTTAGCAAAGTGATGAGTATTCATCTTGCTTTCAGAAAGCCACTGCTGAATTTTAAGAGGGGCAGGGTGTGTGTGTGTGTGTGTGTGTGTGTATGTATGCGGGGGGGCTATAATATGCCAGCAGGTAATTTTCATATGCACCAAAGTGCAGGACACAGTGTTAAATCAGTTTCCCAACCAATCAGCCCAGCAGCCTCTTCCATCAATTACAGTTAATATCTCACCCTGTCCTTGATTACCGAGCACATAAATAACGGACAGAGTGTGAGGGAGGGAGAGAGAGAGAACGGGGAGAGAGTCGGGGTGTGGAGGGAGCAGGAGAAGGTAAGATGTGGGTCAGGCCCTAGGCCATGAATTAAGAGCCTTGATTTCACGTGGGTACTGCTAATTATTTATGAACAGAATGTATAAAAATGTCCTCCCTGAATCATGGATGATATCAATGACAAGCATACACCCACTCATTGCCAAAAAAAGTACCAGGCAGGTAAGAGAGTTGTTGATTTCTTCGGAGAAGTAGTTGTTCTTGGGAGTTTCTCATCGTGATGTGGAGTGTTGTGAATTTGTGAGATTAATGTGTCTATGCGATGTGTGCAGGCTTTCAGGGCCTGTTGGGAGGGGTGGGGGTAATTTGCTCCTGAGTGGAGCCTTAAGTACCTGCTCTTAGCCGCACTGAACTGTGACCTGATTCTGCTGTGTCCTTGTTTCGGCAGTAGAAGTTATCGACTCCTCAGCCCTCACCACAATGCTGGCTGGGGGCTTCGGTTTGGGGGGTTGGGGTAGCTGTGAGGTGTGGGGCAGGGTTTGGGAGGTGGGGGGTGTGTGAGGTGTAGGGCAGGGTTTGGGGGGTGAGGGGTGTGTGAGGTGCAGGGCAGGGTTTGGGGGGTGGGGGTTGGGGTAGCTCTGATGTGCGGGGCAGGGTTTGGGGGGTGAGGGGTGTGTGAGGTGCAGGGCAGGGTTTGGGGGGTGGGGGTTGGGGTAGCTCTGATGTGCGGGGCAGGGTTTGGGGGGTGGGGGGTGTGTGAGGTGCAGGGCAGGGTTTGGGGGGTGGGGGGTGTGTGAGGTGCAGGGCAGGGTTTGGGGGGTGGGGGGTGTGTGAGGTGCAGGGCAGGGTTTGGGGGGTGGGGGGTGTGTGAGGTGCAGGGCAGGGTTTGGGGGGTGGGGGGTGTGTGAGGTGCAGGGCAGGGTTTAGGGGGGGGTGTGTGAGGTGTGGGGCAGGGTCTGGGGGGTTGGGGTAGCTGTGAGGTGCGGGGCAGGGTTTGGGGGGTGGGGGGTGTGTGAGGTGCAGGGCAGGGTTTGGGGGGTGGGGGGTGTGTGAGGTGCAGGGCAGGGTTTGGGGGGTGAGGGGTGTGTGAGGTGCAGGGCAGGGTTTGGGGGGTGGGGGGTGTGTGAGGTGCAGGGCAGGGTTTAGGGGGGGGTGTGTGAGGTGTGGGGCAGGGTCTGGGGGGTTGGGGTAGCTGTGAGGTGCGGGGCAGGGTTTGGGGGGTGGGGGGTGTGTGAGGTGCAGGGCAGGGTTTGGGGGGTGGGGGGTGTGTGAGGTGCAGGGCAGGGTTTGGGGGGTGAGGGGTGTGTGAGGTGCAGGGCAGGGTTTGGGGGGTGGGGGTTGGGGTAGCTCTGATGTGCGGGGCAGGGTTTCCGCATCGCTGCCAGAGCGGAGTGTGTTTGCTGTTCTCCTCTCTCCTCTGAGCTGGAGGAGGACGTGTCCCACAGCCCGGCGAGATTTCACACCGCCTGCTCGCTAATAACCTCTGAAATCTCATCAATGGCGGCGCTTTTATCTACCCGTCCCATCCCTCCCCTCTTAAAGACACATAATTGAATGTGATTAAAGAGTCTCTCAGATTAGTCCCCCCCCCCTTTCCCAAAACCCTGAACAGCAGTGACTTCCTCGACAGTTTGTTTCGACTCGTTTTTCATTAGGAAAACCTGCGTCGCCTTCCAGGAGGTGTCAGGAACACACCCGGGCTTGCTGAGGAGTTGTCATTATACACAGCTCTCACCAGCCTATACACGTCTCCCCGTAAATTAAACCAAATGCAGGCCCTGTAAATCTCACATTGCAATTTTATTACCTGGAGAAAATGAAAAACGCTTTGCTCTTAAATGATGATTTCAGAATGGCCTGTGCCTTTAAAGTTACAGTTTCTTTCCTCTCATATAATCCTGCAACGGAGGTTCGTCAGTCTGGAGGGAACTTTTAGAGGTTAGATTTTTGTCAAATGTCAGCATGTATGTACATAGTCCGTTTCTGAATGAACAGGAGTTGAAGCCGAAGGTCTCTTCTCATCCTGACTCGAATTCAAATGAGCCCTCATCACCTTGGCTATCCAGTGGTTAAATGCTAACTGTTAGCCACCCTGGAGTCCTGCTGTGCTCTTTTGCATAAAACCAAACTTGGATGTTAGTCTGCTCATTAGTGTTATCCTTTTTGGCACCATGTAGAGCAAAAGCCACAAAAAACCTCAACCTTCGATTGTTATAGGGTGGCCTGTAGCGTAGCGATTAAGGTAATGACTGGGACACGCAAGGTAGATGGTTCTAATCCGTCAAATTATGTTGTATTTACCACAGTGCCTGCTTTCACTGTACTATTTTCCACAGGGTATGGATGAATCTGCCTTTTTCCAAAGCTTTTTTTCAGTCCCAGTTCAATCTGATCATCAGAAGCCATCACCTCGTTATTCTGTATAAAGGTGCTGTTGCTTTAAATCACTTGTAGCGTTCACATGTATTGTGTTGTTGTTTTTGTCTTGCTAAGTGCTAATTTTCTTCAAGCACTAGGAAACACTGGATGGGTCAAAGGCTTTTATTTTTAGTTTTTTGTTTCCCCTGAATTTCTCCTCCCCACTTGAAATTTAAAAGCATCTTATTCGATGCAGCTCAAAAGGCCCCTCATTTGCATATGCAGATCAGGTTGTCCCTGAAATAGAGTAAACCGAACAATGAAGGAACAACATGCAACTCTGCAATTGTTTGAAACAAAGAATAATTAAATTAACCTGACAAAGTGGTACAAATTCAAGTGTCATATTTCCATAATGGTATAGTGCCATAATAATGAATTGTGCTTATTACAGCTCAATAGAATTTAACTGTGTGTTTTTCTTTTGACTGAAATGGAATAATTTACTGCGTGGTACAAACCCTCAATTTTGCTTACCTTTTCTCGAGCTGTACAAGAGACATATTGTGTGAAAATAATGATACTTGCTTCCAAATAATATTATTTTACCTAGTGATTTTCTTTATTGTGCAAATGTGTCAGGATTAGACTTGAGGTAACGCACAGAGTTACGCACGTCAGTGTTGTGAGATGGCTCATTCTGTAAAGACACCGGGCTCTGGTGCGATGACGTTACCTCAGCACAGACCAGTGTCAGTGCTATCTGTGGCCATCCAAGATTATTCTCATCTGAACAATAGACTACAGAAGAAACATGTTAGATCTCCCACTGACTATCCATGTCAAAAGGATGTTGACACCGCGGAACTCAAGTTTACCGGCGCCGTCATTTTGTGCCGTTTGCAGCCAGAGACTGCGCGGTAGGGCCGCTGAATGCAGCTCCTCCACTAAGCCTGTGAGAGAGAAGGACTCAGCAGACACAAACTGAAACAAAACTGAATTTGAGTATTACTGTATTGTCCTAATAACACAATAACTTTGGCACATGGGGAGACATGAGATGGAGAAAAAACACAGGTTGTGTCTTTTCCTGCAAGAAAAAATCGTTTTTTTAAGGGTATTGTTGGCTGGAGCCAAATGAGCTGGTGAGCTGCATCTCTCAACAAAACCAGGAAATGAGCATCAGAAATAAAGCCTGGTTTTGGCCCGCTTGATCAGAACATGAAACTCCTCTGGAGTGCAGTTCTCCACCGTAATGACTGTATAAGCTAACGGGCTACAGCACAGGGTTTGGAAAGGAATCTGTGTATCTGCACTCATCTGAATTGATGCAGCCATGAGACTGAGCTACAAGTAATGTGCTACTCCAAAATCTGGAGAAGTAAAGCTAATAGGTTATTAGCGGTGAATGAAAGCTGGAACAGGAGTTGAAAATGAAGGTCTCTTCACATCCTGCCTCATCACCTTCTGTCTTGCCTGTATAGAGTGTGAGGAGTTAGTTTTGTTTTCCAATGGTTAAATGCTATCTGTTAGCTACCCTGGAGATACGCTGTGTTCTTTTAAGTGTTGGTCTGCTCTTGGAAGCATCCTTGCTTAATATTTCTGCAGCAATGAGCTACAGTATAAGTAATGTGCTATTCCAAAATTTGTAGAAGCAAAGCTGGATTTAAAAAATATTAAACTGGGGAAACCAACCAGTCCCTTCTCTGTAGGGGGGGGAGTAATTGTGATCGACACTTCTAAACGAAACTCTTTTTGTTTTAATGAAAAATTAATGTGATCAGAGCTGCTTTTAAATACTGTTAAATACTCCTGTGACTGGCTTCAAACCAGCCACTGGAAATTATTTGAAGTCTTCTGTTATAATTCACCAGTTTAGTCTGTAGTCATAGTTACAATACATTATGTGCTGTCACTTCAAGAGTCAGTTGTAATACCACAATCCTGATCTCATCTAATCTGTTAGTGAGGTTCGCTCCTCAGTAAGTACAAGTGAATGGCCTTTTATATGTTAAAGCTGCATTACAAATTCTGTGGATTTGTACAATACTGTAAATAAGGGTTTTCAGAGTAGCATATTGAGCCAAGGCACTTGGACAGGTCACCAGTCTATCGCAGGGCACACACACCATTCACTCACACACTCATACCCACAGGCAATTTAGACTCTCCAATCAGCCTAACCTGCATGTCTTTGGACTGTGGGAGAAACCCACGCAAACACGAAATACTGACCTCACTTGGGCCAGGAGTCTCACCCTACAGGGCCACAGATTATTGGACCTAGCATTTCTCTGGGCTGGTCCCTGCTTCACCCTGCAATGCTGCCTACTCTCATTGGGCACCTGGAATCTACCTGTACCATTTGCTCTCCTTTAACCCAACTGTGCAGCTGAAGGAGTTGGACTGGTACTATGCCCAACGGGTTACTTTTTAAGCCAATCGTAGTGTGAACAGCAGTTCTGGCTGCTTGCATGTAAAATGTGTTCTGCTTGCGTGTTCCCTCCCAATCCAGATATTTCAGTTTTGGCCGTGGCATTCCTCTCTGCTTAGACTGGGGCTTTTCCCTTCAAGAGCCATATGTTGTTTGTGCTCAGGGCCTGACACGAAGCTCTGGCCTCTTTTCTCCACCTGTCTCTCCTCTCCCGGGTTCTCCGCTGTCATGGAGATGTTCCCTGCGGCCACGACAACGGTGTCTCTTCATCGCCCTTCCACTGAAGAGCTTCCAGTCTTCCTGGATCGCTGTTCGGGATGGAAACAGACACACACCTCTCGCCGCAGTTTTTCTCTGTCCCGTCCCTGTAATAAATGTCAAGTTTTATTGATGAGAGCATTGCTTATTAAGTATGGATTTTTGGATTAATTACGCCGGCCAGCGGAGATGTCTTACCGTCCGCAGCATGTCTTTGAAGCCCTCAGAAATCCTTGGAGATGTTCCTCAAACTGCCAGCACAGCAAAATGTTTTTAATGATATTTAGGACTTACTCAGCATTTTTGGCCTGTAACGTAAACTGTATTTTGGCCTACATTAAACGGCACTCAACAGCGCACATTAGATCATTTACAGTTTTAGCATAAATAGTATAACTGCAAAATATGCAGACTTTGGATCTGATTTACTCAGACCTTTGGCACGGCGCATGCAAAGCCTTTTAGTGCACGCAAAACGAATAACCAATAATTGGAGCAAAACAAGCTCTATGACCAATCATTGGCCGTGTTATTGGTACTGAGTGCGCTAAAAGGTCGTAGTAAATCAGGCCCTGTAACTGAAAAAAGAGACCACAAAAGCCAGCCCAGCTCAGTTATACCCAGCCTAGCCCAGTGTGTTTGCCCAGTCCTTCAGGGGAGAGGGAAACAGACTCCTGGAAAACATGCCCTGATGTTCTCTGTGTAGTTCACCCTTACTTAGTCTTGGAGTGCTAACAGAATTGTGGCATTACAGTGAATCCCATTTAGGCTCTCCCAGAGACAAGCCATCTCCTGTTTTAGCGTTGGCCAAGCCGTTTAGCAGAACCACTGAATACCTTTTAAACATTTGTTGGCCAGAACATCCTTGGCGCCACTGGTGTTAAAAGCTGAACAATCTGGCATAAAATGCACGGGCCGTGGCACTAATGCTTGGGCATTAATATTGAACAGGCTTCGGATCCAAGTGCAGTGCTGCTGGAAGGAGTATGTAGAAATCATGAGCTTGTGGCATAGCTGGGTTTGAGGGTGACCAGTTCTCAGAGATAGCAGTTGTAAAAGTAATGTAGGTGCAGATAAGCAGTGCCTTGAGCTGTTAATTTCCATTTCTCAGTATGTAAGTCAGAGCATTATCTGACTCCTTAGACACACATGAATTATGCTGGAGACACTGTGACTTATCAAGCCAAGAACGGGGAACCTGTTGTTTGGCTGTGTGCTTGTGTGTGATTCCTTAGCTTACTGTACTGTATGTATACTGTATACTCTAAACTGCAGAAGTGGTGAAATGAAGCCAAGTGCAGTGTTAAAATTGTATTCATGATATAAATGGATTGCTGAACATTGATTCCGAGTGTGCAGTTAAGATGATTTGTTGACGTTATTATATTCATTCTTTGACTATATTTCCATTGTTATTCTTTTTGCATTAACAACTACATTTCATGCTGAAAGATACTTTTACAGTATATTTGTTGTTATTGAATATGTTTATTGCTCTCTGTACTCAAATATTAAATAAAACCTTTCACAGTCCGTCATTGCCTTGATTTCCCAGTACTATTTGGTTGATTAAATTGGATTGTAAAGTTGAAGCCTCTCAAATTGTTACAAATGCAATGAAATACAGTACATTCAGGTCAGTTTTATTTAAGTGATGGATTGATGGATTTTTCCTTTACAATATTACTGCAGTTACATGTACAACTTATTTCGATTGTTTTATAAAAGTGTATAAAAGCGTTCTTATGTGTTATTACAGTTCTTTTATTTACAGGAAAATATTATATGATATACTGTCCACTATATCTACATTCATTTTTGCCAGTACATTTCCCAGAAGTGTTGGGAGTATTTTGAGAGAATTTTAAGATTGAGATCAGACTTGCGTTGCTGTATCCCAATGTAGATCATTGCTTAAGTAAGGGATAGAAAGTTGCGAAAAGTTTTTGTTTTGTTTGTTTTCTATACGTGAGAAAATACCTTTTGTTTTAGTAGGTTTCCTTTTAGTTTTAGTGCCGCTGTGGTCAGACGTGCTGTCCTGAAATAGCTCATGATTTGCAGGAAGAGACGATCCATACCCGCTGATACATAACTCTAACCTGACATCTGACAGCTGACGGCCGCAGACTGAGGGCTGATGAGACTCCCGCCGCTCTCACTTATCAGAAGCTGAGAATGGATTGGTGTCTGCGGCGATATTCCAGAGTGCCCTGCAACAGCCGATTTCACTAATGACGCCACGCAGCTTTGTCTGTGGGACTGCGTAGCCTCTCGCTCACTCTGCCATGTTCTCCGCGTCTCCTGCTCTCTCTGAACGAAGCAGGACCTGTCACAGCTGGCTGTTCACGGTGCGAGGCTTGGTTGCTGAAACTGCTGCATTAGCAATCTTTCGGTTAAATACTACATCTGCAGTGACACATTTAGGGAAACATAATCAGCCCCGGCTAAAAAGAAATCAGCACATTTTCTTTATGCAGCGTGTAGCGTTCATGTCTTTTCTTGTGAATTTGTGTGTGTGTTTATGTTTGCGTGTATGTGCTTTTCAAAAAATAACGTAGCATTTTAATATTACAGGGAAATCTGTTTATACAGTAAGAATAAATCAGAGCTTATTCACAATTTCTTGTAAGTAAATAAATGGCTTACTACTTAATTCATTTTTACAATCTACAATGGATTGTAAAATGTTATCATTTAATTGTCATCAAGAGACTAAATAGTATTTAAGTATGAGTATCAGTGACTGACATGTTCTCAAAGTAATTTCTCATTCTGTGATTTGATGTTCATTACCCATTTGTTGCATGTTTCCTTTTGGCTTGTTAACTGCTTAGAATACTCATACTTAATAAGTAGTGAGTAGTTGCCAACAATTTTATAGTCATTAAAGTGTGTCTTGGGGGTTAAATGTTGACTTACTAAAGTTACTGTATATAAAATGATTGATTTGTTGTAATTAGTAGTCATCAGGGAGTCAGTCTAAAATGGTTGTCTGGGCAGTATTCTTGAGTTCTCTTCAGGGAGTAACGCAGTGTTATGTATTGATGGCATTCTAGCTTTTGTCGTATCCAAAGAAGCAGCTTTCTGCAGTTTTGGATTAAATCATGTCAAGTATCACAAGTATGCTGAAGTATTCAAACCGGTCGTGACCTCGGACTGCTTTCTGAAGCACATTGGGCTGAAGCACATTGCCACTCCAGAGCCACGGGGCCCAACATCCTTAGCATTGACTAATAACTCTGACTAGCTGACTAATAATCCCTCTTGCTGTGTGCACTTTGGGATAATGGGATTCCGTATAATAACTGCTGCTTTCTGGTCTCTTTTTAATGCAGTTTAATTGACATATTCCTGTTCCTTGTGCCAGGGGCCGGTCTCTCGCTGAAGAAAAATAGGCACAAAGTTCTCCCATTCTGCCAAATGCGCAACAGGCTACCTTTCATCAATGGAGTTTACGCTGCGTGGCATGCAATGAAAGAAAGCACTCTATGGCTTCCATGGTCTTTTGGATATTTAAAGGCCATTGATAGCGCCTAATTTTTGCCTCATTTATAAGGTTGCCCCATGCAGTCATGCAGTGGGAGTGACATTTGTGACAGGCCACCGGTTTTCTTCATTGTTTGGCTGTGGTGTTGGACTGGGCTCTTGAGGCCCGTGGCCGCACTGTGCGGCTCTGTTCAGTACGTCTCTCAGAGGTACTCCTGCTCTTCTGGAGTCGACTGAGGACACGACCATCCCAGGCTGCCTCAGATCCACCCCATCTGCACACATGGTGCTAACAGAACCAGCTGTTATATGGATTATCCATTTTTAAGTCATTGTTTCTGGAAATAGACTGTCATTGCGATAATGCTGCACATTAACACTCTGAACAGTTAATATGTTTGAATGTGTCTTTTTTTACACTTGTATTTACACTTACAGTATGCCCAGTTATGTTTTAAGAAGTTTGTGATACCTAGAATAATTTTCAGTGACTTGACTGACCCCAAAATCCAGGCGTGATAAGTTACTGTGTGACTCACTGATATGATGGTCAATGAAGTACTGAGTAACAAAGACTAGAAATGGGGTCCCCTTTTATACATTTTGGAATTTATTTTAAATATGTCAAAGATAGTTCTATTTCCAAAGGAAGAGAAGATGCATTCTTTTAAATTCATGTAATGCAAAAACTTTTTAGTCATCTCTTTGCTTGGTATCTGCATATCATCTATAAGTATCATCCACGAGGGGCCCTAAGTTCCAAACATACAGTAGACAGTAATTTAGGCCTAAAACGAAAAACTTAGGCGAAAAACTTTATTCAGTGAATGTTGACAAGTAACATTACCTTGATGTTGAAATGTATTGTGTCTTTAAAATGCACTTGCATTATTCCAAGTGTGACAATGTATTTCTCATCATGCTTTGCATCCGTATGTATAGTCTTACAGGCTAGCTCCACCCTGTCTATGTACAATACATGTGGAATCACATTTTAATACCTGTTAACATTTCTCTGACTTTTCTGAGTGCTGAGGGTGAGGACATGCTCCTGGTCTCCTGTGCTGACCTTGGCTCCTTTGGCAGGATAGCGAGGGAATTCAGCCCTGGTGATTTCACAGCAGCTCATCCACCCTTTGGGTAATGTCATTTCTGCCAGTGAATGCCATAGCGTAAGGGCCCCCTGTGGCTCAGTAAGGGGGGTGAAAGGGGTTCAGACGTTCTGGAATACACACTCCATGTTAGTTTTGGAATACTCATGCCATGTTAGTTCTGGAATA
Source organism: Conger conger (assembly GCF_963514075.1). Classification (NCBI taxonomy): domain Eukaryota; kingdom Metazoa; phylum Chordata; class Actinopteri; order Anguilliformes; family Congridae; genus Conger; species Conger conger. The sequence goes on from NC_083767.1 coordinate 46,405,571, forward strand.
CTCATGCCATGTTAGTTCTGGAATACACATGCCATGTTAGTTCTGGAATACACATGCCATGCTAGTTCTGGAATACACACGCCATGTTAGTTCTGGAATACATATACCATGTTAGTTCTTGAATACACACGCCATGTTAGTTTTGGAATACACACGCCATGTTAGCTCTGGAATACTCGTGCCATGTTATTTCTGGAATACTCATGCCATGTTAGTTCTGGAATACTCATGCCATGTTAGCTCTAGAATACTCATGCCATGTTAGTTCTGGAATACTCATGCCATGTTAGCTCTAGAATACTCATGCCATGTTAGTTCTGGAATACACATGCCATGTTAGTTCTGGAATACACATGCCATGTTAGCTCTAGAATACTCATGCCATGTTAGTTATGGAATACACTTGCCATGTTAGCTCTAGAATACTCATGCCATGTTAGTTCTGGAATACACATGCCATGTTAGTTCTGGAATACACATGCCATGCTAGTTCTGGAATACATATACCATGTTAGTTCTTAAATACACACGCCATGTTAGTTTTGGAATACACATGCCATGTTAGCTCTGGAATACTCGTGCCATGTTATTTCTGGAATACACTTGCCATGTTAGCTCTAGAATACTCATGCCATGTTAGTTCTGGAATACACTTGCCATGTTAGCTCTAGAATACTCATGCCATGTTAGTTCTGGAATACACATGCCATGTTAGTTCTGGAATACACATGCCATGCTAGTTCTGGAATACATATACCATGTTAGTTCTTAAATACACACGCCATGTTAGTTTTGGAATACACGTGCCATGTTAGCTCTGGAATACTCGTGCCATGTTATTTCTGGAATACTCATGCCATGTTAGTTCTGGAATACTCATGCCATGTTAGCTCTAGAATACTCATCCCATGTTAGTTCTGGAATACACGTGCCATGTTAGCTCTAGAATACTCATGCCATGTTAGTTCTGGAATACACATGCCATGTTAGTTCTGGAATACACATGCCATGTTAGCTCTGGAATACACATGCCATGTTAGCTCTGGAATACACATGCAATGTTAGCTCTGGAATACACGCTCTTATGCGTTCCAGCATGGCAGCAGGGGAAAGATTGCTATTGAACTGCAGAGCATTGGCATGAATTTCAATGCCTTTTTGTTTGTACTGGCATTGTGCAGTGTGTGTGTGTGTGTGTGTATGCTTGTGTGTGTGAATGAACACATTATACTGTTGCTTCCCATTTCTGAAGTCTTTCTCCAGCTTGTGATAGAGTGCCCTTGCTTTCTGTGATTAAACTGACATTTCGAAGGACATACATCCTGTCTTTAAGTGGCAGGATGCATGTCCTTCAGCCCTGCCTGTTATTGTGTTAATACTAGCGCTTTTTGTGCAATTATTTTTACTTTGTCACTTTAGAAAAATGAATTCTGTTTCTTGCTCTTCAGTGTAAATTGTTGTCTGGAATGAATCAAGCAGTGATCATACACAATTTAATGTGCAATATGCTTCTTGAACTAACTGCAGCTGGAGGTTTTCTGCAGTAATGCCACACACAGACCACAAAAATTATATTATCACCCAACTGAATACAGTTTACTCTTTACTTATTATTTTGCAACATGCATGGTCTGTGAATCACATCTGTGAAATGAAATGAATAGGACATTAATTGCAGATGATTTGTATGCTCTTAGGCTTAGACAAACATGACACATCCAACAATTAATTACCAGGGCCACAGAATCTTTTACTACTGTAGCGTGTTGCCTGGAGAATGTGTCATTGCTTCTCGGTGGAGGTCATTCGGAGCTTTTAAAACCTCTCATCTGTGTTGTCACAGGATTACAGTTGCACAATCCCAGATGGGCTGAAAGTATGGCTGCAGCTTGAGTGACTCGTGATGGTCTTACAGTAGTATCTACTCATATCCTGGCGTCACTGTTTCTGATCCGAGTTGCTCTTGTTGTGGCTCAGAAACTGCTTCTAGAGAAGGTAGTCTTGGGATGTCTGATGTCGCGTGAGTTCGTTCTGAGTTAGAGATATGATATTGATGTGAAAACGTGGGAAATGTGGGAAAGGCAGAGGAAAAAGTACATGGTCCAGATAATTTTTGTAGTTGTTTGATTTGGTGAATATTTTGGCATGAACATGCTCACTGGTATACTCAATGTGTACCTGTAAACTGCAGGGACATACTGTGAGCTAGCACTTGTCACAAGGCACATCCATTTACAAGAAGCCTTTTATTTTGCTAAGACCTTTCAAAGGCATGCATGAAACTGTCACAGTCGATCACCCTTGACAACCTTCCCCCTTTCTCACTTGTCTCCCTGCTCACAAGAAAAATGGATGTGTTTCTGATGCCATAAGGTTGAACTGTTGCCATAACCTCGACAATGCGCTTTTGCTTTGAGTTGTTTGTAACTGATCAGCCACTAGCTGCAGCTGGAGTAACTGTCTCAGGAGTGTCTGTTTGGACAACTTTCCTCATTGTGATCAGTGCAGTCAGCTGGCACCAGAGCACTTTTGACACGATGAGAAATCCGTACCTGTCCACCCCCGCTCCACCGATAACGTCTAAATAAATAGGCATTAAAGATGCCTCCTGTCACTCACCCGTCCTGTAGTTTGTATTATGTGACGGCTAAATAAATACATTTATATTGTCCAGTTATTGCTATATTGTAGGGGTATGGTTGCAGCATGCTGTGTGAGAGAACGTGAAACCAGGAAGGACTGTTGTGCAGTTTGCTGTCTGGATATAGATGTAAACGTAGTGTAATGGGAGTTTCAGAGTTTGGATTGGCTCAGGGCAGTGTAGCCTGGCCACATACTGACCTTGTGTTGAAGACATGCTGTAGAAGATGTCTTTCGTCTGGTAGTGAGTTATTGTTCTCTAGGCCATAATTCTTAAATCTGAAATCCTTAATTTGATTTAGTGAGGCAATGGTCTGGGCTGAGTTTTAGTCCATTGAGATGTTAAATGGCCCTGTGATCTCATTTTATTTTTGCCATGACTATTGTTGTACTTTTGGAATCTTTCACGGTCAATTGTCCTTAACTGTGCACTAAGACAACACACTTATAACACTGTTATAATACACTTTGGGTTTTTTTCAACTCACAAGTTTGGCAGTCTTTGAAATGAACAAACATATTTTGTAAGATTTGATGAATGCAGTACATTCTTACATTTGTTATTGGAAGTTCAGGACAAAACATAATACTCTTTAATTTGATATTTCCCTAGTGTGTAGTGATGTTTCTTGATTAAAGAGGCTTTTTTCATTTTTAAAACATGTTTTATTTGAGACAAGGGTCTCTTGGCGAAGGCAGATGCTGCAGGTTCCTCCTTCGTGCTGTTCAAGGTTTCATTCAGCTGGAGGGCTTCACCCTGGAGGAGTTCTTCAGGTGATAATTAGTATCTGGCAACCACTTCAGTACTTGAGGGCAAATCTCTGACCAGGAAACACATTGCTTTGTTTGCAGTTTGTTGAGTTCTGTTCAGCCTTATGTGTGGTTTTTAATGGTAAATAGTTCATGTTTAAATAAAGCAGAGTCCACAGTTTCAAGGTCAGGCTGCCTTATGGATGATCTCAGTAGAGGACCTGCTCATTCTCCATCCATGTTCAAGTGTAACCTTCATCTGTGTTCTTGATGCTGATTTAGAAATCCCTGCTTTTTGAACACAAGGACACTGCCTTGTTATTACTGGAAAAGGACAAAGTAAAAACACAATATCAAAATAGATCATTTAAATTCCAGTAGAATCAGTACTGTAGTAAGCAAATTATTTGGGATACCTTAAAATGGTCTCAAAGTAATGTCTATTTACACTACATTTCCCAGCATGGCCCAGTGCCTGGTTAAGTGTTTGTTACAAGACCTAACTTCACTACAATTCTGATTGGTTCAGATTCACACTGACACATTTCCCACAAGGGAAAAAGGTATGAATAAATAACCCTTATTTTTTCACTAAGGAGATTAGGGAATGCTTGCTTCTCAGGAAGGCCAGACCCCTGAGTCACAGTTAATTCCTTAACAGTATTCAGCTGTGAAATAACAGTGTCACTGCAGCATCCGCAGCAATAACATCATCTCTATTAAGCCTGCGCTTCTGGTTTGGAAGCTATTGTTCAGTGTGTATTGATCAGTGCAGTGGTAATTTATCGGAGTGAAGGATATATCATCTGAATGAAACAGCCATTTTCCTTGGCTCCAGGTGAAACAGGGTAATGAAGCAAATGTTTTGTGATTCCGAATGGATCATTATGGGGAGATTCAGCCATGTTCATCTTGTGACATCCTGACTGTTTAATGTCTCTATTGATATTGAGAATTATATATTGCCTTGTGTTTTCATCGGCTAGTATCCGTGACACTAACTTTAAACGTCTTATTTTCTTTGTCTGCGTATTGGCTGTGTGAGGATTCCTTGCGCGTAGTCCTATTGACTGTCCTGCTGTAAAATCCAGCGACGCCAGATTGACTGGCTGGCCATAAGCTGGGTATGAGCTGGTGGAACCAGGATGGCCAAGCTGGTTATCACGCTGGTCTATGTGTGTTTGAGCTGGTGAACCAGCTAGTGCTAGTAGCTTATCTGAGCTTGAGCTGGTCAAACCATGTCAAGCTGGGAACTAGTCTGAAATGGTCAACCAGTTACCAGCTGTTTCAAAACCTAGCTCAAGCTGTTATTTTCAGCAGGGTATGCCTCTATGCAAGAGGAAAAGATTGTTTGTGCTGGTCTCTATATCTTTGAGTCAAGTCTCCAGTGCGGGGCAGAAACAGGGTTGTGGATGGATGTGGCTGAGCTTTGTTTGAGGGGGAAGTGGCATGTGTTTAATTATATAACACCTCCGTGCGACGGAGAATCCTGTTATATAAGGGAGCGGAGACACAGGAGGAGAGGTGTTGTGAGGAGGCTGCCTCTCTGGACCTGGAGCGGCTGAGCTCCTCCGGGTAGCAGCCGACCGGAATGAACCGGAAGGCGCTACATCCTGCGGCATTTCCACGGTAATTACAGTCCGCTCCCACACTGTTGCACTCACACAGACCTTCTGGATCCTTCTTTCTGATGAGCCCTGAGTGCAGGAAATACTGGACTGCTGTCCAATCAGGTGAACTTACAGCGCTGCTGGAAATGGTCTGTGTTAAAGAAGAAGAGATGCCCCTTTTACTGTGTCTGTCAGTCACACCTCACCACCCCCCACACACACACACTGTTTAAACTATTCTCACCGAGCACTTTATTATTATTTATTAGACTCATTTTTAGACTTCTACTGCTGTAGCCTATCCATTTAGAGTTATGGTGCGTTGTGTGTTCAGAGATGCATATCATACTGCATACTGCATACTGCAAATGCCAATAATGTACTGCATATCACTGTTGTAATGTGTGGTTATTTGTCACGTTTCTGTCAGCTTTGACCAGTCTGGCCATTCTCCTCTGACCTCTCTCATTAACAAGGCGTTTCTGTCTGCAGAACTGCTGCTCACTGGATTATTATTTTTTTTTGCACCATTCTTTGTAAACTCTAGAGAATAATGTGCATGAAAATCCCAGGAAGATCAGCAGTTTCTGAGATACTCAAACCACCCTGTCTGCCACCATCATTTCATGGTCAAAGTCACTTAGATCAAATTTTTTCCCCATTCTGATGGTTGATGTGAACATTAACTGAAGCTCCTGGCCCGTATCTACATGATTGTATGCACTGCACTGCTGCCATACAATTGGCTGATAGATAGTCGCATGAATAAGTAGGTGTAATAATGTAAAAATGTCCTTAATAAAGTGCTCGGTGAGTGTATATATGTAATGAAATGATTCCAGAGGTACCATTCAAAACCACTTCTGTGAATCTGTTAAGCAGAAAGTCAAAGCAGGAAGCAAATTACCTATGATAAAGTAGAGCTTTGGTGTAAATAGTTAAGTATCATATTACACCCACAAAATGAATTAACAAAACTGGAGTGTGCTGGGTATACATTGAATTCCGATGTACAAGGGCTCATATAGTGCACTATGATGTGCGCCTCATGTTCTCATTCTTAGCATACACTCGAGAGTCCCACAACGGGCTAAATAATTGCTCTCTTGTACTCTGAGGTCTATTATGTGCTCTGCATTGTCATGGCCGCTAACTGAACACATGCTTATAGTGTCATAAAGTCTGAATAATGGCCTTTGTCTGTAAGGCACATTTTCATTAAAGCTAATGATGACTACAGTCTTCATTCTGATGTGTACTTTTTTCTTCAACTGCTATGTCTGTGACAGACAATGAAATGTGTAGCCGGCGTACTGTCTGGTCATTCCCATAATAGCACATAATGGAACAGGTCAAACTAGCCAATCCTCTTTTTTGTAGAGAATTGTCAGTGTTCAATGACCACCACAATGAGTAAAGCAGACCCCAGATACGCATTTCTACATGTTATTATTCATTTGATTCTCACACATAAAGGCTTACGTATTATTTGTTATTAGCCTTTCGATTTGAAGCTGTATATTTTCCTTACCAGTCCTGTAAAGTACTTTGCTCAATAGGTAGTGAACCGTGACTTTTATGTTTCCTTAACCACATCCGAATGGCCCGTTTGTTCCACTGTGTTTCTGCTGTGATTAAATCCATCTGGAGTGCGTTTAATATAGTCATGTCATACGGCGTGACCCGGCCTTGTCTGTCCTTTTCTGCATCTGTAGCAGAACTGAATAACTACATACTGGATAAATAACTGCAAACCATCTGCAGCCCATCTGCAATAATGCTCCCATACTGCTGTAATAACTGCAATCTTATTAGTTTTTTGGGGTCATTACTGGCAGTGCATTAATGTACTGTAAAGGCACCAATAAGCACCAGTATTCATTTGAATGTTTTCCTCATGAATCACGGAAAACTAATGTTGTTTGGATTTTGCAAGATGCGGAGATGATACCATCGGCTTTTATGAATTACCGTGCGCGGTTTTGTAAGTCAGCAGTATTCAGGACATTGTGTTCTGCTAAAGGGATGCAATCACTCATAATACAATTTTTCTGTTTATTTATCACCTGCACGTAAGGATACCTTCCTTTGCATTTGCGTGCATAATTTATTTTGTGGATTGGGTGAAGCTCATTTTAATTGTGGCCTGACACTTTTCGCACCAAAGTTCATAGAAACTTTCGTTCACGGAAAATTCAGTCCATTTCTATGTCAAACCTTTCAATCGTCATTCGAACATCTCGCCCCTCTCGAAAAGCCGGGTTCCTCTCGGCTCTGATCTACCTAGTGTAATCTTGAGCCATTATCCTGCATTTCTAATTAACGTCCGGAAAGCCTCTCTGTATTGCAGTCATTACTCAATCAGCTGTATCGACGGTGAAAAGCACAGGGGTTAATGAAAACGTTCCAGCTGGCTGCCAGCACCATCCATCATTCTTTGACTGCAAGGCCGTGGTTTCAAATTCAACTTCATTTCTTTATTTCAGAAAAAAAGGTATCATCCTTATCGTTTTATAATCCTATTCAATTACCTTACCACAGGAAAAGGGCTATCATTCATGTGGAATAAGCCCCATTTAATATGAATTTGAAATGCATCTAGTGGAAGATGTTTAGACACAGGGGCAATGAGGTGGACTGAGAAGACAATCTCTTCTGGAATATTGAATCCCTTTCAGTTTCAAGATAGCATAAACATGTATGAGGCTGAAATTCCCAGGATCTCAAGGTTACAGAAAATGGTCACCCAGAAAATGGTCCAAGTTACCTTGAAGACCCAAAGGTGTTTAGTGAAGGAACATGGAACTACAAGAATGCTTATTTGGACAAACAGACCTGCTGGCTGAATACAGTTAATGCACCCTGATCGATGAACCAAAACCACTCTATCATCATGGTTTACAAGTGAAGTCTTTACATATTTGCATTTCTAAGGAATGTACACATGTATTTATGTATGAGATTATTCAACACATTCTTCTGTGTCCTACTAGACACAGCTTATTTTCAGTCTGCAGTCCACCAGTGGAACAGAACTACTATGTCCACATGAATTTGATGGTTTTGGCCATGCATAATATACCACATGTAAATACAATGTCATATAAATATACTTCATAACAAGAATATATGCACATCTCTTGGTTATCCCTTTCCGTCTCTACTGTATGACCTTCCCTGACAGCCACTGACTGCTGGTGTGACTTCACTGCTAGTTAGTGATCTTTAAAAAAATACCTTGAAGGCTCCTGCAAATACAGACAAATACAAATTAGCCATTGACAAATTTCACGCAAGCTTACGCAAACAACCCCAGCGGCAGGAAGTCTATTCAAAAGTGAATTATTATTCAGAGACAAAAAAACTCAGTTCCAATTAAATATATGTACAGTAATATGTGTAGATATATAAACATGGATGAAACCTAAAGGAAATATGTACTTGCAAACAGCTTACCTGTACACAGACCTTCCCAAACTGCATGTGCAATGTTCATGTATCTTTATGTAATATACTGTTTGTAATTGTATCCCCATAAAAGTTATAAAATGAGTGAGAAACAAACTCCCACGCCTAAAATAACAAATCTCTGGAGGGCGACAAGGATAGTGGATAATTCATCTTCACTTGAGTGCTCCAGTGTAGCAGAGTTTGCTGTTCATAATGGTCCCTCTTGAATTCATATTGATAAATACCATTGAAATCAAATGAAATTAGATACAAAAATCAAGGGGACAGCTTTATGACACATGTATTTGCAATTGATGAGCGATTCAGAAATTTGATCTTATTCAGTTAACATCACAAACAGGTTATTGATCCCTGCTTTTGTCTAAAGGTCAATGCTTGGGAGATGGCAGATCTTCAGCTATGATCCGGTTTGTTGCTCTTGTTGAACACAGTGTTTTCAAAGATTGCCTACATTGATTGCCAGTCAATGTAGAAATTTCTATAAAACCCCAAGACCCTTGTCTAAGTGTGAAATGACAATTTCTATTCATTCCTGATAATTATAACTTTCTCATGAAAGATAAATATTTTGACTTCGAGGCTAACACTTTTTTTTATGCCAAACAGGTATTTTTTTATTGTATGTAACAGTTATCTGTCCTCTGGGTTTTCTCTGTGTTAATTGCCTGTGAAAATATTTGAAATGCTAAATAAACTGAAAGTGTAGAAATGGCTTTTTTAGAAGGTACAATAATGAATTTTAATTGTTTCTTGAATAATCTTGTTTCAATCCATTACAAAGGATTGAATGTAAAATGAAAAAGAAGTCTTGAATTCCAAGTCTTATTGAATTGAAAGGTAATTTGCAATCTTAATTAAGCAAATGGTTAACTATTGTAAAATGGATGTCACTCTGCATTATTGATAAGGAAAAACAGACTTAAAGGCTTCAGATTCAACAATGGTTCATTTTGTTTACATGGTCACAGTCTAAACCCGAAAAGTGTGCAGCTTAAAATACACGTGTCTATCAATGTTGTTGCTGTTGTTCTGGGTGATTAGAGATGCCATATTGTGTGTGTGTTTTGTACTTAGCTAGGATAAGGTAATGCGACGTCAACCCATCTGTTTCCCAGCTAATTATACACAAATAATGTTATCAACGGGTTTTGAGGATTTCTGGTCTTACTGGAGGCCTAAGTCCAATAGTCATGGCTTCCCAATGAATCTGAAGATTGGATTGAATACTACTGTTGTGTCTTTGAGCGAAGGTGCATATAAATGCATAATTTGTAAATAATGTAGTCTGTTAAGGTTGCCCTGGTTAAAGGTTTTTGCTTTGAAAATGAATAATTTAGTTTAAAAAGAGCAGATTCCATTGTCTACTGGGAATGGCTGTGAGCCATGAAATGACACCATTGACAGAAAGGTCATCTATGTTGTTGGTAGGTTACATTTAATTAAAATTTGAAATAAAAAAATTTTTTTTTTAGAAAAGCTGGATGTTTACTGAAGGTTTTTTGACAATGCGTTGCTTATGCTTGCAATAAAGATTCCCTGGCCACCGTTTAAAAGCACAGCTTCATAGTAATGAATTGATTCTCCCCTCACAGCCAAAGTACAAAGGTACACTATGGTACACTACTATTCATCTCTTAAAGTTATTTTAAAGAGTTTAATTGAGGATAAGAACACTCAAGACCACATAACAAAATGTATTTTGTCACTGAAAAAGACTAAACGCTTTGTGCCTTGTGTTCTGTAAATGTTCATTGCCATTTGGCTGCTTCAAGGGATTCAGCTTCTGTGTTTGAACATTATAGAATTTCTTATGTTGAAAAAGAATTGATTTGGGAAAAAAAAAAATGAGGAAAGAGACTGAAAAAATATTTAATGTCTTGGTAATGAACTCACGAAGGTGGTTTTACATTATTTCATTTTTCCTTTCTCTATGATACATCATTATGAATTATGAATCGCTGATTGAAATTCGCTGCAAATGAGCCTTCCTCATTTCAATGGGAGTATCTCCATAACAGCTTGTAAGGCAACTTGTTACAGGCTTTCTGCCGCAGCAGCCAGGCAGCCATTAAGTGTAATGTGCAATTAAATATTTACTTGGGCTTGGCTGCTCTGTTCAATTACATTTACATATTTGGTGATGGCCTTTTCTGCATTCGTCTCCTTATTTATTCATATTTATATGACAGATACTTCGCCACACTCCACCTTCCCTTCCCTCAGTCTTCCTCAGCAAGTTTGAGTCCGCCTTTCAAAGTCTGTGCGTGTGTGTGGGTGGATGTGTGTGTGTGTGTGTGTGTGGGTGGGTGGATGCATATCTAGGGCTGCATGCATGTATGTCTGTGTGTGTGTGTGTGGGTGAGTGCATATGTGTATCTGCATGTATATGTGTGTGTGTGTGTGTGTAGGTGGGTGGATGCATATGTGTGTGTGGGTGGGTGTATTTATTACATACACATGGTGTATTTATTTGGGGGGGACTTTACAAGTGAGTCTGTGGGGTGGGGGGTTATTAAATACTGTGAATTTTCACACCAGGCTAGGTGAGAATTCTGTCAGATAGTACTCGTATATAACATTTTACTTTTATATACATATAACTTTTGCGGTCAGAGTAAATGAGCGGTCGTGTCCAGTGTAGTGATCATGCGCTTGGTCATGACGGGCACATTATCACACCTGGGGGTCCCCTGGGGTCTCCAGGGCAGAGACCACAGTGGATGTTACAGAAGACTGTGCTAAAGCAGGGCCCAGGGCCCAGGACCAGACCTCAGGTAACCTCAAACGCCCATCAGTCATCACAGGAGTGCCCACCATGAGAGAGAACGAGCCAAGCAGAGTGAGACCCAAATGGAATCAATCAAAGACGTCTGAGGAAGTGGAGTAAAGCCAAGGTTTCCTAAAATGGCATTCAAAACAAATAAACAAAAAACAGTGAGAGCCCTTGAGTGCTGAAGAAATAAATGTATTGGGCTTAAACCGCACAAAGCCGTAGCAGCAAAAGAGGCTAAGCGCACTGCTGAATACTGTATGTGTGAAAGCCACAGCGCATTTTGGGACTGCGTTCTCTTTCTCCGGCCGCATTGAAGAAACCAAATAAAACGAAAATGTAATGAACTTGAGTTTCTATCCTTCATTACATGCTTGTTTGTGCTTCAAGTTTACCGTCTTAAAAACACACAACCAGTGCAATGAAATGTGTATCATAGTATAATTAAGCGCTGCGCAACAACTCTGTGGAGTGTATTATTGTTCTTTTTGCAGTAGTATGGTATATATCGGTGCGCTGGGGGTATCTGGCTCTATTCGGCTCCCCTCTCTGGGGCCTGCCTGCCTGCCTCAGCAACACATTTACCTGGATTTATTCTGCATAGAGAGCCCGGGCCCCGCACACAGTGTACCTGTAGGAGAAACTGAGTGCTCCATCCCTTCAAACACAAAGGAGAAAAAACACTCAGTTTATTATCAGCCACAGCTGCAAAATAAATTTCACCCCGCAATTTTATGAGTGAATAGTCGAGTGTGTGTGTGAAAGCGCGTTTCTGCCTGGCCACAGGAGGCCCGCGGTAATCTGTGCTGTTTGATTGATTCTTGTCTCTTTCGCGGGAGGAAACTGTATTTACCCTGCGTGGAGGGAGTTCCTTTGCAGGGGTACTCTTTAAAGCTCCGGTGGTGTCCTCCCTGCCTCAGATAATCAGAGATCCAGCCGCGCGGGTTCTCGCCCATCAGCTGTGTGCGTGCATGTCTGATCATTGAATAATTGCATTCTGCGCTGCTCTCATTGAATTCTGCTCTAGTCTGGAACAGCCAGAGGCAATACAAACATATCTAATTATTGGGTGATACCTTTGAGCTATTTCATGAGTCCTGCAGTAGAACGTATGCAGTCTCCATTTTGTTCAGTCAATATTTGGCCTTTGATATTGATGGGGTTTTTTAATCCGAGTTGTTAGTCAGTTTTAAAAGTGTTGCTAAAAAGAGCAACTGTAAACATATTTTTTACTGTTTGTAAAAAATATGGGTCAGAATGAGTGATTGTTTTCTTTACCTGGAGTGGGTATAATCTACACCACTTTGACACTCAGAATTCCTGTGTCCAACAGCTGCAGCGTCACGGGAAAAGTTGGAAAAACTGTGGCACAGTCGGAGACGGCGTTGGTGAGCTAGTAGGGAGAACTCTGAACCAGAGATAGACTAACCTCCAGTAGACTGATGGGGACACCGTGCTTTAGGATGAGGCTGAAGTTCTAAACTCAGGAATGAGGTGAGAAGTTCTTGACTCAGAACAGCTCATTTGGTTGAAGCAGGGACGGCAGTCATGGTCAGTTGATCTGGCTCAGCCAGTGATGACAGGGTCAGTGTGCTGGGTGGCAGCAGTGAGGACAGATGGGGTCAGTTGATCTAGCTAAGACAGGCATGTCAGACAGTGTCTGTTGAGTTGGCTGAATCAGACAGGCTCAGTGAGCTGGGTTACAGCAGCGATAACCTGGCCCAGTCTGTAGAGTTATGATGGCGTTGCGTGGCAGGAAAGCTTTGGCAGGGAGCCATTTTGTAGGCCACCCTGAGGCAGCTACTGTCTGCCACCACAGCAGGATAGCACTGCGTGATGCTGCTTTCTCCTTGCCATGGCAACAGGCGCCTGACTTATAACTCCCACGAGTGGCCTGCTAAACTGACCTTTGACCCTAGTCAGATAACGTGTTGTTCCACTGACATAGGCCTGCTGGAATGAGTCCAAACTCCCTGTAATGAAGGAGATCGGGAGAAGACTGAACATTAAATAAAACAGATTTTTCCAAATGGGGAATATGAAAACCACACAACTTTCTATGTGCTGCCAACTTGAATAATCTAAATGAATACAGAATTTGGTCAGCTACAACAGGAGCCTAAACAGGATGAATTTGTAGCACCAAATTTAAACTTACTTTAATATGTTGCCAACCATTTTGTAAGCAGTAAAGTTTCAATTGTTTGCATATGTTTTTCCATGTACAACCTAACAGTTTTCTATGTGCAAATAGGTCTAGTCAATAAAAATTCAAATGAGCAGCCTATGGTATTCAGTCTTAGCCAGCTAGAACAGCACTTTCTCTGAGGACACTGATCACAGGTGTTCTGTGATGTTAATCATCTAATGATCTCATACTGCATAAAGCCACTGTAATTGTGTAACCACACAATCATCTGCTAGTTTAGCCCGGTGTGTAAATTATCCCTTGTGGCAAAAAAGTCACACGCTATTGGAGCTGATGACAAATGAAAGCTTTAATGTGTCAGAGTAAATTAAGCCATAGCTTGGTTTGGTGCTCTTGGTTCACACAAGGAACCAGAAGATGTGGTGCCACATTTAGTTTTGCCGTCCCCCTGGTGAAAAAAACAGTTCAAGCTCAAGTTTTTAAATACCTGGTTGCTGGTTGACCAGCTCAGACCAGCTCCATACTAAACATGGTTTGACCAGCTGAAGCTATCTTTTGAAACAGCTGGTAGCAGGTCATAGCTAGATTTTACACCAGGGCTCCTATGAACCTGCTGACTGTAAGTCACGGACACAAAATGGCAGACCCTACCCAGGCTACACATGCCCAAGAGGATCTACCTGCAGCAGCTAAAGTGCTCTCAATGGCCGTCAGGGGGTCGCCACTTGAGAAGAATACTCTCATCTGCTAGATTTCATTTCTCCCGGTTTCTATTTTGACCCTGGGGGGAAGAACTGTTCTCCGGGTAGGGCAGCAGAGCGTGATTTGATCATGTGGTCATAAATACAGGACCAGGATGTGAAAAATACAGCTCAGGACTGTGAAAACAAACACAAGTAGGCAGAATTTGACATGTTTATGCACACAATCCTCTTTGTTTAAATGACTTTGATGTTTCTAAATAAAGCAAGTGCTTCATTTTCAATTCATAATAGGTAAATAGGCCCGCCCCCTCATCGTTGGTTCATGGCGGTGGACATAATAATAATAATAATTCCTTGCATTTATAAAGCACTTTTGACAGCCAGTGATTGAAAGCACTTTACAGTGATGGGGTGGAAACTCACCTCAATCAATACTCATGAGCAGCACCCATCTGTGTGATCTCACATCAGCTAAGGTGGAGAGGGAGAGAACAATTTTTAGCCAATTGAATTAGGGGATTAGGATTAGGTAGCAGAATGAGCCAGGTTGGGACTTTAGCCCGGACACCTGGGAACCTCCTACTCGTTGCAATGCGTTTCATGGGATCTTCAATGACCACAGTGTGTCAGGACCTTGGTTTAACGACTCATCCAAAAGACACACATTGGTATGTTCTTCCTCCAAAATGCAAGCAGCCAACCGTTACTTCTGTTCACTCCTCAGTTTGTCAGTTGGGCTGTGCTGAGACCGCGCTGGATGACTGAGCCCCTTGACCCAGCTGGTGTAGGCAGGCAGCGGGCGTCTAGTTGGCCCAAACCCTCCCTGTGCATCGCCCTGTGGGACTCCCCTGGCACAGTCACGGTCAGGATTCAGTCCAAGCTGCGGGGGCCTCACACAGAGCTGGTGCATTAGCTGTACCCCTGGGGTTCATATTGCGCTCCATATAAAATATACACCCTCACATAACAGCGGAACATAACCCACACTGGACAGTGGCCCTGCTGTTTCTCCATGTTGCTCAACGCTTCCATAAAAAACAGCTCATTAAATAACCGTGGGTTTATTAGATCTACACTGGCTGCTGATTTTACTGCGAAACAAGAACTAGGATACTCTATGACTCTACATGCTTGTGTTTGGTGCCCTGGTGCTGATTTTGAAATATAAATGAACATTATTGCTGAGATATTTTTTTTGGGGAGTGACAATTTTCCTGTGACATTAATGATGACTTCCAGCTTGGGAGGAACAGTTTGAGAAGGCCAGGGCCCTGACTCTGCTCCTGTAACACAGTCAGGCTGCTCGTCACCAGCGCAGAGCTTCATTAAACATACAGAAACATTTCAGACACTGATCAATATTTCATACCGTTATGAAATTACATTTCGATAGGGAGGGGAGACATGAATGGAGCGGCGTCTGAAATCGATTTCCACAAACCCGCGTTCATACGCCGCATCTGCCGCTGAATCCACAAGCAGCAACACAACACCGAATCTTCAAAATGTCTTCTGCATAGTAATACGGCACTAAACTGACAGCAGAATCAGTTCATACATATAATCAAATCAGTGAGATAAGACCGTAAAATAAATCAATTCAAATGTCTTTGTGGCCTGGGGCTATGTGCATCAGTAAAGCCTTCTACAGAAGGCAAACGCTACTACAACACAGGCAATGAACAGCTGTCTTTATATATTAACATCTGTCTCTACAGTACATGTTTATAAACTACACACTTATGTATAAATGACAGCGTATATGCGTATGCTTATACGCTGTACCATCATCAGTACCTATCTATCATTGATTTCTTGATTTCTATCTATCAAAAATCTCCCCCCACCCTCGAGGCTATGGAACATTGTTAGGAGACCCTTCAAATCGTATATTTATACATTTAACATGTTTAAATGTTAATAATTTAAATAGTCTTATATTTTAATCGCATACATGTTTGTACTTCCCCTTGATTTAATGTTATGTATTCCATGAAATGTATCCCATGAAAAAAGGTAATCAATTTGCTTGGGAAATCTGTATTGAATCTTTACTGAAATACTGCTGGCTAGTGCAATAAAATGGAAAAGAGATCTTTTGTTTCCTACTTGCTTACAGGTCTGGTGTTACAGCCCCAGGTTCTCACAGGTAGCTATTGATCCAGAGTGTGGGCCTCATGCAATTGTTCAATTGCTCTGACCTTCTTGGACACCTCGCTTGGATGTGGTGGTGTTTTTCTGGCTTGGGGTTGGGCCTGTACGATCCATCGGTCACCCCATCCTCGCTGTGACCTCTGACTCCTCCGTCTGAAGGCTTCTGCTCAGGTCCTATCTTACGTCTTTTCTTTCCGCGTCAATTCTGCTTCTTCATCTTGGGTTCTCCTGTGATGGATGTAGTCATATAGAAACTGAACTGCCCTTTTCCTCCTTGTGTTATTGCAATTTTGTTGCTGCAGTGTACTTTGACCTGTTTTAAACCTGATGTACAGTATGAGGAGTTTCATATGTATAGTCAACCAATTATTTATAGATTTTATGTGAAATACAGCATGAAAATTGTGTTTGAATCAAAGAGACTTTCCATGTCTGACATGTCATGTCATTGGAGTTGACGCCTAGTACTAGTGTCATATTCTAGCCTTTTTTCTTTTGGATTTCTGTGCCTTTCTTGAGAAGATGACATCAGTCTCTTCACATGCAGCTGTCGAACCCCAGGTGCTCAGATCAGCAGCCTGCATGTGACCCCTTCCCAGCCCAGTCATGGAGAAGTCATCGTGTTCAGTCTGTCAGCCTCATCGGCTGGAGCGGCAGCCATGATGCCATTTAGGAAGGATTTTCTCTGCGTGTTCAGCGCAAATACCGCTGTTCCGATACAGTGAAAAGTACACTGTGTGGATGAGATTAGCATATACAGTACATCATTAAAGTTTCACCACCCTGACACACAAGGCCCGCGTGAATGCCAGTAAACCTTCCCTCACTGAGACAAAACCTTTTCACAACATCTGTACAGCATTGCGGCAATGCAACCACAAAGCTACAAATGCCAGTGTTATTTTATTTCATGGGTAAGTTGTGTGGTAACTGGGGTGTAATAGGGGGGTTTGAACTGGCACAGTTGTGGGAGAAGGAAACACTTTGGCTTTTGCATCTGACTCTTCAGAAATGATTAGATTTTGATATTTAAAAGCTGTGGCTTTTCCTTCCAAATAGTCCAACCTCAAGTAAATTTTGGCTTTGGATTGTGAAAGAATGCTCTAATGTAAGGTAATCATATAATGTACCATATTTTATGGGTTTTCAGATACTGGGTTTGAAATGATGAGTGCTCTTTCTACATTTATGAGCTAGCTATTTAAAAACCGACCATGTCCCGACTTCCATAAATGAAATGAAACCTACTCACACGGTTTATTTATAAATGAGCCAGTTAAAATAGTTACAAAGATTTGATCTATTTTGTCAATGAAACATTAATACAGAAATAGTTTAGTGGGGAAAAACAGCTGTATGAGAAAAAGCATCATTGCCTTGATGAAAGTATGTGTCAAATTATTAATGGTCAAAAATATTCAATAAATTAATTTAGAGGTTAAGAAAAATAATTATCTTTTTGGGAATTAGTCTCGAAACACAGGAAATACTTGGCTTTTAACATGACAACAATGGAATATTTGTGTTTTGTACTTTTGAATAATTGATATACCATTAAGCAAAGAGCCAATATTTAGTTTATTTGCTAAATAATAATTAAATGTTGTAGCCCAGTCTAAATTGGTCGAGTGAAGTACATCCCCACTCCAAACATGCAACAGATAAACATGCAAAGTATGCAGATATTAAAATGGTTTGGTGTGATTCATCTTCAATTATTCATGGATTTTAAATATTTATAGAATGGATGAATGCCCATGAGAAGCAGTATGTTTAATATGGATTTTACTCCATATCCGTATCACTGTCTCCGAGAGGCCTATAAAGGAAACCAGTGCTCAGGCATCTCTCTCTGCACAGTGTAAGGGAGGAGAGGTAAGATTTCATGACTGGAGTGTACAGCAACAGTCACTGTAATCACCTGCAACAAACACAGGCCAAGTCCTGAGTTTAACTACAGTAGCCCTGAGTTTAGCTACAGTATCTGGGTCCCCCGCAAAACATTATCATGAGCTAAATGTAATCAAGTGTTTCCCAGTTGTCATCTCAATGTGAAGTGGTCAGGGATCAAGAACATCTGTGTCTATATCTGATTATACAGTCTGATGGTCTCCTGGGCCCAGAATTTAAAAACTTTCCATCTAGATCAGAATTATCTGCATTTTTAAATCTCTTAATTTTTTTGCTATACCAGATTAATTTGATCTTGTAGGTTTTGTCCCGGTTTTTCAAATAATTTTCAGATAGGATCATTCTGATCCAGAGACCACAAGACCAGGATTACAGAATCTAGATTAGCAGTCGTTAGATACGTCTAATAAGACAAACATATGTGTGTGAACATGTTGAAAACGTGTAATTCAGTTTGCATTTTAGTCACTATTCATCTGAATTAGTAGGCTACACAATACATAGACCAGTCTAATTTCAAACTCCAATAATTCAGAACACTTGAAAAAAACAAATGAAAATAACTTCCAAACACAACTATTTTGGGAGCATAATGTTTTTACTGATCAATTGACCCTAGTTAAAGTAATGGTTCACTACTGTTCTAATCTCCACCATTGAAATACAGAAATCATTTTGAAATACAGAAAAACACCATTTGATCTAGATAAAAAATTATCAAAATGTATTCTAGGTAGGATTGTAGACCACATCAAATGTTCAGTTTCTAAGTTTATGGTTATATTTGACATAATATAATACGATTATATATATATATACATTTTATATATACATTATATATATATATACATTTTATTTCTTTAGCAGATTTTATATGAGATGTATTGTTCTAAAATACGACTGAATAATGTTAATTCAACGAGTAGTAATTACCTCAGTGGTTTTTATGAATCATGACCCTTAAATGGAATCTGACCATGTTATTGGATAAACAGATGCAGTTTTATACATGGTTCATATGACATGCCCCAGATACTGTCCGCTGAAAGATAAAGTTATTTCAAATGGCAAAGATATTCTGTAGTTCTTCTGCTGCGCTTGGTGTTCTGTCAGTGTATACCGGGAGCACACTGAAGCTGAGGCAGAAGAGCTGTTAAACTTACTGCTGCACGTGTCGCCTATGAGGTTTGAATGTGTTAATCAATTTCATTCAGCCTGTGATATTGCTCTCATATAGGACACTAAACCAATGTACTGTCACCGTGGAGACCCTGGCTGTTGCTGGAATGCACTTTCTGTGTGTGTGTGTGTTAGTGTCTGTATACAGCCTGTCTTGATGTGTGTGTGTGTGTGTGTGTCTGTGTGTGTGTGTCCACTTGTGCGTGTGTGTGCGAGTTCACCCACAACAGCGTGGTCATTTTTGTGATGCCCGCCGTGTGTTTTAAAAACTTCTCTTCTCCTTTGAACTGTGGATGGGGAGAGAAAAGCGATGTGGTAGAGGTGACGAGCGTTGAACGTCGAGGTCGATTAAGCACCCTTTTCTTCTTCTTTTCAAAGCCTTGGTAAATATCTTCAGTGGTCCTGAGCCTTTTCCATTCCTGCGGTTCACCTCAGATCAGCTTCAATCTCTGCTGAAATAGTCCGACAGCCAGTCTAATCAAGCTGTGAATTCCCTGGCCCTGGAACTGCTGGAATATCTCTGTCTCTTTCCCACTAATCATTTTACAGGTCATGTTCTATAGCTTACTGAGATTATCATTGTGTCGAGCTTTTATCGCCTGGTAGTCTAACCTCTACAACACTGCTGAGCACTGTTGGATTGGACGATAAATTTCTCCATAACAACCCTATTTAATACCCCATAAAACTGATATGTTTCCCAGTGCTTACTCAGTGACATGTGTCATAAATACTCGCCCTATAATTTTATATTTAAAGCCTCATCTCTTCATGGATGTGTCAGACACCACAATGTCACAAAACACAAGGAGACTGAAATAAAAGTATGTATTTTTTTAAAATTTTTAGTAAAGCATTATATATACTATATATCGGTACATGAATGACAAGGGATCATATATTTTTTTTATCAGTATGGCTATGTACTGTAAAAGCCCAAATACGGTGATGCTATCATTTATATGGCATGCACATGGTCATTTTAAGAGGTACTGTGGTTTATACATCTGTCATAGACTACTGTATACCAGGAAAAATAACAGTTTTCCTGACATTCTAAGATAAATGACATGGAGTACAAAGCCTATGACGGGTAAGAATCTATTGCGTTTCTTTGGCTGAGTGATAATATAATTGTATGTTCATACATGCATACTATAATGAAAAACATTAATGCAAATATTTTTTGGCCGATATTGCGCTCTGGGCTGTTTGACATTTTTGATATCTCTACTTGGCTAAATTGAATTTTACACCCCTACTGCATTTTCTATATAATAGCATGTGACATACTGTACATGTAATTCTCAGTTACTGTGACAAATCAAGAAAGTGCAATATGATTTCTCATAAACTGAACATGAAAGATGGTCATATTTTGATTATGAGATAACATTTTGCCCTTAACATTTAAAGGGCAATATGCACTCAGTGAGAACTTTATTAGGTATTTATTAGACTTTTATTGGTCTTGTGTTGCTGTAGCCTATCCACTTAGAGGTATGATGTGTTGTGTGTTCAGAGATGCTGCTCTGCATACCACTGTTGTAATCTGTGGTTATTTATGTTACTGTCACCTTCCTGTCAGCTTCGACCAGTCTGGCCTTCTCCTCTGACTATGCTTTTATGCATTTAGTTGCTGCCACATGATTGGCTTATTAAATATTTGCATTAACAAGCTTGTGTACAGGTCTACCTAGTAAAGTGCTCTGTGAATATATATCATTCAGTTGCCTTGAACATTTTATGCAAGAATTCACTGCTTCCAGAGAAAAACCCCCACATGGAGCCATTATATTTATTGTTTGGTATGAAAGACATGGACGGTTTGGGAGAACCCAGCTGCTTTTAAATCATTTCTACCCCACATATACATGAGTTCAAAGGGCTTCCCTGAGCCTTGTATTCTATCAGAGGAATCAGAGGAGTGTGTGAGCATGTGCCCATGTGTGTGCCCGTGTGTGTGTGTGTGTGTGCCTGTTGTGTGTGTGTGTCTGTGCCTGTGTGTCTGTATGTGTGTCTGTGCCTGTGTGTGTGTCTGTGTGTGTCTTTGCCTGTGTGTGTGTGTGTGTGTCTGTGCCTGTGTGTGTGTCTGTGTGTGTCTTTGCCTGTGTGTGTGTGTGTGTGTGTGTGTGTGTGTGCCTGTGTGGGTGTGTGTGTGTTTGTGTCTGTGTGTCTGTGTGTTTGTGCCTGTGTGTGTGTGTGTGTGTGTGTGTGTGTGTGTGTGTGTGTGTATTTACTCACAACACATCCATATTGTACCTGCAACACTGCTGATTAGCATCCCTGTCCTTCAGTGCTGCGTGGTGTTATTTCTGCCCATGCAGTATGAGCCCAGAGGCCCTGACCAGTCTAAATTGTGCAGAAGCCTCAGGGTGGGACCGGGACCCTCTCCAGAAGAAGAGACACTGACCTTGTATCACCGAAAGACAAAAATACATCCCTGATTACCCACTAGATGATTGGCACAATCTTTGCACAAAGCATTTCCGTTTGTTTATTAGTCAGCTCATTTACAGTATATAATTATTTCCAGACAAAGTCTTCCCAGATGGGTTCAGATGGGCACAGACTGCATTTTAATTTGTAGGCTAGGCCAGCTATCTCCCCACATATAAGAGGGCAACCAGGAGCCATTAGGGGGTGCCCAGCTCGATCCCCAGAGGTCACACAGGGCCTTGACCCTCAGTTTGTAGCCTATCGCCCACACGAAGGCAAGACTTTCACTCAGCTAGCATATGTTAAAATACATACAGTACACACTTCATAACATGAAGAAAATAGCTGTGACTGTGGCACCATACTGTGTTGCCAAACGACCAAGATGTTTGACACTCCCCGCGTTCTCTTTAAATTCCTTTCATAACTGTATCTTAATTTTAATATTTAATTTGGCACTGTTAATTATTCATGCTTTACGAGCATTGCGAACGGGACTGCACAGCTGCCTAGTGCATTGGGATCCGCAGTCTCCGTGTGCTGTGGTCTGTTCTTCATGTGCTCTGGAGCAATTACACCATTTTCATACTTTTGAGGTTTTATGCCAGTGTTTGTTATCAATGAATGCATAAAATAATCCATAGCCCATATTTCTTCATGTTAAATACACACACACAAACACACACACACACACACACACACACACACATATGTACATATACAGCCAAAGTATTGGCACAGTGACACAATTATTTTAGTTTTGGCTCTGTACTCCAGAACTCCTTGGATTTTAAATTAAACTATGACTCAAAGGTTAAAGCAGAGACTGGCAGGGATATTTACATCCATATGGCATGCTGTACAACCCTTTTTTTACATAGTCCACCCATTAAAAGGGAGAGGAAGTAATTGGGCAATAGGCTGCTCAGCTGTTTCTTGTCCAGCTGTTTGTCTTTGCATCAGTAGTTCATACACAAGAAAGCTAACAATCTGTCTACATTTGATTCCATACATCCATTATTATCCATCATCTAACCGCTTGGTCAAGGGTTCTGGGGGCTTGGAGACTATCCCAGCATGCATTGAGTGAGAGGCAGGCATACACCCTGGACAGGTCACCGGTCCATCTCAGGGCAGTCACAGCATTCACTCACACACTCACACTTACTGGCAGTAAGCAATTATCCTGACCAGCAAAACTCCAAGCAAAGGACCTTCGTACTGTAAGGCAACAGTGCTCTCCATTTTGTATCACTGTCCCCATACTTTTCTATTTACTGTCATCTTTGAGGCATGACTGAATAATCAAATCTGATTGGCCGATAATGTGTACCACATGGTAGATCCTCACTTCCAAAATAAGTTCCATGTAAATATGTTGCTGCATAAACCACTGGCCGCATAAGTAGATTTAGCTTAGAAATGGTATTGTATTTATGTACAGTACACTCTGAAAGTATGGCGAGTGCAATCGGTCATGTTGATATCGTACTGCTGATGAGAGGTTTGCATCTTCTAGTGTAGCCTCTATAATTACCCTGTGTATCATGGATTGTCATATTTTCACCCCCACACTGTGGACTTTTCAGGTGATGACCGTTGTTTTACAGTTTTTCTTCACAGCACTTTGTCTGTCATCAGCTGCAGTTGTCTTCCTTGGTCGATCTTCATGGTGTTTATTTCTGAGTCCACCGGTGGGTTCTTTCTCTTTCACGACTTTCCAAACTGCTGTACTTGATATACCCAGTTTCTGTGCTATCCTTCTTAATGAATTCTCCTGTTCTGTCAGCTTACAGATTAGTTGTTTTTCAGGTCTTTGTGATTGTGTATTCTTTCTGACTCGAAAAGCAATCTCCACAGGTGAAAACAAAGGCTGAAACCCAGACTAGACATCCCCTGCTCTTTGATGTTCGAACAATCCATGCGGAAAGAAACACCTGCTCAAGACTTAACACCTGTCAATCATCCATTTTGCACAACTGAAAATGGAGACTCAACACAAAAGCAGCAGTTTCTGTAAAATGGAAAAACATAGAGTATGCGTGCATATACTGTATATACATATTTGCATATATGCATGTAAATATCATGAAATAATAGCTGATTGTCTGTACATTTGTCTCATATCTTCAATCTACTGTTACCATACGTTTGGAGGGCAATGTATATACTATATATCTGTAGTGTTCAGTTGGAGATTAATTAGCACTTTGTTACAATATCATTTTCTCTTTGTTTAGACATTGCCTTACCAGTATGAATAATTAATAGATGGTAATTGTATTTGAATGAAAACTGAAAGAGATTGTGATTTTTTAATCTTGGTCACTGCTGTTATGTTCTTGAGGAAGGTGCTGCTTTCCTTCATAATGCCCGTACATTATGGTAATGCGGAACATGATCAGTGTGCCAAATAATTTACATTACATTACAGTCATTTAGCAAACAGTCTTGTCCAGAGTGACTTACAATTTACAAGATAAAAAGTGCATCCACATGAGTTTTATGAGTGTTTCAACACCCTGTTCGCTGTTGAAAGCCAGAATAAATTTAGGATCCACAGTATCAGTATCAATACTGTACGTTATAAATGATTGGTTGAAAGGAGTCAAAGTGTTTTTGGGTGTATATGGCTTTACATTAATTCTAATATGAATCACTGAATCAACTGGGGTGGCCTGTAGCGTAGTGGTTAAGGTAAATGACTGGGACACACAAGGTCGGTGGTTCTAATCCCAGTGTAGCCACAATAAGATCTGCACAGCCGTTGGGCCCTTGAGCAAGGCCCTCAACTCTGCAATGCTCCAGGGGAGGATTATCTCCTGCTTAGTCTAATCAACTGTACGTCACTCTGGATAAGAGCATCTGCCAAATGCCATTAATGTAATGTAATGTAACTGAAAATGCATGCAGTTGCCATGCTAAGGGTTTGATCTGGCTACCTTGTAATGGCAATGGGAGAAATCAATATCTGAATTCAACATTTACCAGGCAAGCAATAAATGGCTGTTTCATCATTCATCTGTATGCATTTCTAAATATTTTTCAATAACCTTGTTTTTCATCCTGCGCAGACACATCCTGCCATGTTAAATATCCCTCAGCGTAGGGAGAGACAGGGACATTTGTGTTAACACAACTGAAGCCCTAGATTTGAAGATTATATCTCCTTGCATCAACTGACTGCTTTACTGCCTCAGCCAACTTTCTCTGTGAAAAAACGTCATCTTGTTATCTGAAACTGATAGCCACTCACCAGCTGTGAAATAGAAGTCACTGCTTGAAAGACAGTCTGAAATTCTGCAAAAATAAAGAAAATAACTTTATTGTAGTGATGAAAAGACATTCAGACACAGGGAGGTTCTTACTGCACCAATGTACCTACTGGCCCAGTGTCCCAAAGTCTGCGGATAGACTTTGTGCCTGTAGACATCGTACTTTGAGTATCCTCAAAAGTAGATTTTTATGACAACATATCAACTGTAATTAGAGAATGAATATGAAAAAGGGAGACGGTTGTTTTTAATAAGTGAAGAGCACCTCTTGCCTGCAGCTTCCAGGCACACATTCACGCATTGACATTGACTAATACTTCATGAGACATTGTATTGTGATCACATTTATCAGAAAACAAACAGCAGCTGGGAGAACTTCATTTTATGCTATACCACTGCACATAAGACATTTATTTTCCTCTAGAGAAATACTACTACTACTACTATTACTTTCTACTACTAACTACTACTTCTACTAATAATAATAATAGTAATGCATCATAAATTCATAAAAAATAATTATGCAGGAATTTAAGTAATATTTTTTCAATAGTTGAGCATGTTGTGCAAATTAAATATATTGCTAAGTCAGATGAAAATTCCTCATAAACAATGATCATATTTTGATACAGCCAAATACAATTAGACATTGTCACAAACAAAACAGTCATGCATTAATTGAACATTAAAGCATTTATAGCAAATTTCTCAGGCCAGTCCATAAAAGCTGATGAAACACAGAGAAGATAGAGAAAATCAATAAAAAGTCAAACCCTGCCACAATCTGTGGCTCTCATGCGGAATGGAGTCTCCAACTGTTTCTTTCACTCTGTATTGTGGAAGAACGAAACCAGACTCCACTAAACCCAGATACACTATCTCAGCATGTAGAAGCACTGCCTGTTTTATTTATTATATCCTGGGTAATAAGTCACTGCAGTACAAAATTGCAGAGAAACTCACCTAAGCTCTGCGAGCTCAAGGATTCCTGATTCAGGTTTATTCCATTTGCAGTTGTTCTGTTTGTCCATTACTTTTCCAATCTCCCGTCTTTGTATATTCACACCTTTGCGCTTTGTTCAATGCAAGCAAATCCTCTGCTGCTCGATCCCCCAGGTACACCGCTTTATCTTGCTTTATCTCTCCAGCGATGGAATCACATCTACCCATGCATTAGTTTGATCTCCCCCCCATGGTTTACCCCAGGCCTGGACTGTGAGCTGCTCTTTTTCTCTCTGTTCTTCTTTAAGCAGACTGGCTCCTAATTCGGTTCCCCCGGAGGGGTACGCCTGTGACCGTTCTACAGTTTGGAACTGCAGGGTATGGTCTTCTCCTGAGACAGCCCGAGTTGCACCATGGGAGATTTCCTCGGCTCGGAGACCCAGTTCAGTCACCCCGAGTGCGTCACATGAGTTGAAGGCAAACCCCAAGGTGAACTGAGTAGACACGCACAAATTAAGAAACAGGAAAGCTCAAGTTCTGTATTGTTGTGCTCTGGCAGTCTGGTTGACATCATGAACAGTTTCTGTATTTTAAACACCAACGCCCAGCAGAAGGTCACTTAGAATACATAATGAGATTGATTCTGTGCAAGCTTGGGCTTTATTGAGCAAGCTGACTATATACACAAGCCAATGGAGAAATGTTTTCAACCTTATTTCATTTATTTGTTTGGGGGTTTTTTGGCTTCCTGACCTGATCAATTCCATATGTCCATGTCTGTGATATGTGTAAATAAATATGCCTTTGTAAATATGAAATTTAATTGATTGGTTTACCAGATTACAGGACCTAAATAACTTTATGTTATTTCCAGTGCCATATTTGCATATTACATTCCATTAAATTACTCACATCAGTGTGTTTCCAGCAGAAACTTCAAGCACATATTTCTGTATAATAAAAAAATATTTCGTCTGTGTTTAGTTTAATTACTAAGTGCTAAGTTTATAGACTATTTATATGCAGGCTTATAAACTCATAAAGTTAGAAAGAGGCACGCTATTTCCTCACTTTGAAAATGTGCAGGGGCTTCAAAGACCGTCAGAGAGAGAAAAGCTGATCTACAAATCGTTTCAGCTCCCTTGTTTGTCCCCAGGCTCTTTTCAATGCAATAAGAAAAACTGAAGGCCTCCATTTTATTTTTTTAACCTTCAAATAATTTGCGAAGCAGCACAATGAAGTCAAATGGAGAAAAGGGTCTACATATTCATCAGATCTTGAACATTTATGTCCCAGATGTGGCTCTGCTATCGGACCTTTGAATGAGATACTTCACCCAAATTGTGTCTGTAATATACTGCTGCAAATGGTTTGGTTGAAATTGAAATTGTATGGTTGCACTGGATAAGTGGGTCTTTGAAGCAAAGATAAATAACTAAAGCAATGAAGTGAATGGCCATACTGGGCTTTGTGGCTGTTCCTGCTGAAGGGCTTTCCATGGCAACTGCAGATGCTGATCTGAAAGCAGCTGGGTGTTTCTTGTGTCTCAGAGCAGAACCTGTCCAAGTGAGGTGATAGAGGACCTCGGTCACATATAACATTAACATACTTTTCCAAATTCTTCATTTATAATATTTATTCATGATGATCGGATTTTGGAATATACGAGTCAAACGTTTTCTAAATATGGCACAGGGCATATTCTGGTGAAACCCTTATGCCCTTTTTCCCCATGTTGCTACACTAGTTCCTCCCGCAAATCAACACAATCAATGATGGCAATAAAATGAAGAGAAACGCGCCGCAACATGGCGGCGCTTGAAGTTTACTAACTAAATATTATCACTGTTGTCCTGATAGATTTGCAGTGCCACCGTTTTTCACAATTTGCTGATTAAATATTTTGTTGTTTTTAAAAACGCAATACTGTCACTCTTAGCGATAAAGTTGGGTAAACAAATGATTTTAGAAAATATTTTGGGCGCATAATGCTCCTGCACCCAATAACGCTGGAAGAGAAGAACAGGTGGTTACAAGCAGAGAATAAGGATGACTGTTAACATGGAAACCCCATTCCATGCTGTATTTCACTCTTTGGCAGCCTTTGGTTCTCTGGGGATCGCTCCATGCTAACATGTATGAACACGGTGGCACACAAGAGCTGTAGCACAAGCCCTTCTATTCTCTCACTTTAGACGCGCTATCGTGCTAATTGTGCTAATCACCCCCATTTCTCCAGCAGCACGTACAGTGCCTTTCATGTCACCATTCTCTGATTTATCAAGGGCAGGGCCGACTGTTCCAATCATCCTCCTGAATGCTTTCAGCTCCTGAATGTAGGACAGGATGTCAAAATAATGTGTGCTATTTGGCCGCTGACTGCCTCATGTATTCTTACAGTAAACGTTCTTACTTACTGTACACATGCTTGGTAAGTATTTGATGGCCTCCTGAAGGTTATTTTGCGAAGGGAGGGTTTGGAATTTATTGCTGGGTGCGTGTGAAGGAGGGTAACTCAAAGAAAGAAGGAGCTGAGATAAAATCAAAAGGAGCTTTAAAGAAAAGGATTGATTTTTCTCTGAGGGACGTGAAAGTGAACACGGGGCAGTCAGCAGCCACCACCCCCGTCCCTCTGGGAATTGTATTTACTCTTTTATTGTGACCTGTCAGTCACACTCATAATTACATCCAGCATAAAGGAGGAAATCTGGCCGTTCAGGAAATGCACACTATATTCAACGTGTGAAATACTGTGGTTTTCATTTTATCCAGTGTTTGCTATACTGTACACAGACAGGGGGAAATAACATAGGGCCAATGTCATGTTTTGAGGTCACACTTTTTTTAAACTACAGACCAAAAGCCCACAAAACACTGCTCTGTAATGTAGCATGCGCTGTATTTGGGTCATTACCTTTTCTTTGCTGCTAAACTCATTTACACATACAGTACACATTTTCCACAGTTGGTTTATTTTCAATGACCAGGTGTTCACACTTTCAGCACATGGGACCATATTGATTTCACCAGTCTTTAATTTAGTCAATTAAAAATGTAATCTAGTAACTACATGAAGCCCCATGTTTGCCATATAGAGCATTATACAAGAGGAAATAATCAGTAGTGTGTATTATATCTGGCTGATTAAAACTCCTGAGATGTGAATACAGGGTGTTTATTCTTCCACTTTTGACATAATGTGGCCTTAAGAGGGTAAATCATCCCTGAACAGACAGATAAAGTGCCTAATTGAGAACAATTAAAAGCTTGTTACAAAACAGGGCTTGCGGTTCGGTTCTGTGTATTGCGAACAAGCATTGACCCTGATTCACAGTTTAAGTTATGGAAAATTAGCTTGTCTAATAAAACTAAAGTATGAAGTACCTCATCAGTGGTGTCGACAGGGATCTTGGGCCCTGGAAAAAATCTCATCACCCCAGGCCCCATCACCCCAGGCCTCTCCATCCTTGAACAATTACACTACAATTTTTGGGGACCCCCTAGCTGTTAGACAGG
Source organism: Conger conger (assembly GCF_963514075.1). Lineage (NCBI taxonomy): Eukaryota > Metazoa > Chordata > Actinopteri > Anguilliformes > Congridae > Conger > Conger conger. The sequence goes on from NC_083767.1 coordinate 46,435,081, forward strand.
TTTTTTATATAGTATCTGTAGAGTGGGAAGCTAAGCGGAGAGCCAGGGGCGACCAAAGGTAGAACCTTTTTTAACCAACACGCGAACGTGTCAGTCACTAAATCCCAGGGAGAACCGAAATAGGGATACCCAGCTAGGAACAGGACTTCTCCCGGAACAATGGGAGGAAAGGAAATTAAACAAACCAAACTTAGAAATCACAAACAGAGAAGTAGCTCAAAAACGGCTAGAGAACGTAAAACAACCCTTAAATAACTAGGGCGAACCAATAACTTTGGTACCGTGCCAAATACCTGGGCACTGAGTGAAAACCAAAAGAAAATACAACCTAGCGAGAAAAGCTAGGCACGAAAATAAAAACCTCGAGGCGCAGCTTGGGACAAAAATGCAAACCAAAATACAACACCGGGGACAACGTCCCTCTACCATCGACTCACACGAGTCCAAAAGAAAAACAACACTTCCAGCTGTACGCCTTCCTTACCTTTTAGATATTTCTCCTTTTTAGCAATGAGAGAATTATCCACCAGCACCGTACCTGACTCGTATAGGTTTAGAGTCTACCGGGCGCTTTACCGGCTTTGTGCCAAGGGCGAACGGTTGAACACAAAAGCACTGAAAACTAGTCGATGCTGGTCTTAAATACTCTCCCGGGAGGTAATTCCCCTGGAGAAAACGAGGAACAGGTGGAAACAATATCCTCGGCCATCTAGTGGCACCAGTGAGAATTACCTCCCACCATGACAAGTATCTATAGTATATAGTATAGTTTTTTATATTTAATATGCAGTCATGACTGGTTTGGACAGGGTTTATTTGAGGATTATTAGCGTGTTATGCACTATTGTTCAAGTACATCTTTGCAAATTGTTGAAAAGATACAGCTTGAAATAAAACATAATTACAAGAAAACTTTCAGTGAAGTGTCTGTGATTTAATAACATAAGTCTAGGAAAATAAGCAGGGGTTCTCATAAGCTGAACTGATTATAAGATGAATAAATCCAAAGAAATCATATTAAGATATGTAGTAGCATACCAAATTAACAGTGACTGGGCAATGAACTGAGGAGATAATGCGAAAAACACAAAATCAAAACCTAATTAAAGTTTTTTTTTTTTTTCTCAGTGCCCTAATAAGAAAACCTCATTATTCACAATTGTCAAATCAGGAACAGTGTATGGTAAATAAAAGACTGTACACAAAATACTGTGGAATACAAAGGGCTTTGCTGATGGGTTCTGCTGAACTGAGTTAACCTTTTCTGATTTAAAGTATCTAACGTGCCAATCTTGCTTCTATGTAGTTCATTGCTTGTACAATTGTTTTTGTCATGACTATTATAATATCAAAATAACATTGAATCATTCTAGTTTACCGTATCCTTCACTTGTTCAAGAGTATCAAATAAAGTAAAATATGTGTATTTAATTGGTATTGTGCCAATGAAATCCTAGCAGATCATCAAATATGTTTTTCTGAGAGAACGGGAAAAAAAAACTGATTAGAAAGACTGGAGAATAGTGAGATATTAAAATACCCATCTGTGAAATATGAAAGTACAACCTAAGATCAATAAGACATTAACCACGGGAGACATCCTCCATATGGAGAAAATAAATAAAAAATGAAAATAATTGTGGAGAAAAATCAGGGAGGCCATTTGGAGGCCCTGTGCTCTGCAGTCCCCGCACACGAAGACTATTTAGCCCAGCTCTGCAGACAGTAATTCATGAGAGTAATTAGGCCATTTTAAGCAGACCTGGGACCTGTGGGGACAGAGAGATATGGGTCAAAGTGGTTAGCCAGTCCGGTGTGAGGGAGCGGTAGGGGCGGACGAGGAGGGGGCACTCCCAGAAGACCTGGAGCTGAGTGTGGGCCTCTCTAGCGCAGATTCACCAGGGCTGCAGTATGGATTCTGGGTCAGAGCCAGTGCAGAACCACTTTCATATTTTTATACACATCTCTGACCTCTGCGTGCTTTGTGGTGGGATAATGATCAGTGACATTAATGACAGCAGTTTGTTTATTATTTATTTATTCCCATTCCTGTGTGATGTGTTTACATGCTTTATTCATGTGGAACAAACTGTAAGGTAGGGCACTGTGTAATGCAGACCTGGGTTAAATACGTAATTCAAATACTTTTCTATGCTTTACTGAGCTTGTCTGGTGTATTGTAACCTTTGAACTACTCTGCAGATACTCCCACCTTCTGGTCCTCTTGGTTGGCTCAATTGCACCAGACAAGATAAATCTAGCACAGAAAAGTATTAGAATGCAAAACAATTATGCATTTGACCCAGGTCAGGTGCAGTGTAGCTACAGTGTTTCCAACTGAATATTTGACCATGTAATATCATATCGCTTGGCTTGGTAATTTTAAAATCAGCTGGTCTTTATTAGTCCTGAATTTTCTCATGTCTTATTAATGTGAAGGTTAAAAACGAGGGTCATTGATACAGCTGAACAGGCCTCTGCTTTGATCCTCATATAAATCCAATGTTTTCCGCTCAAGGATCTAAGTATATTCATCCACTCATGTAGCAGGGTTGTAACAATGTTTACCAGAAGGGCAACATGGTATTTTTGTGCCTTCACCCAAGGCACAAAAATACCAAAATAAAATAGCGGGGCGCATCGCACATCTCCCATCTCACAAATGATCTCGTTTATCAAGGTTTTCGTGTCAGCTTGTGGATGTAGTTGTGGTGATAATTGTGTTGGTTTATTCTTCTTCATGCTCTAATTATCTAATGTCAACCTGGCATCTGCCATTTTATCATAATGCTTGACAGGACCAGCTCCCCATTGGTCAAGATGAGGACGAGAGTGTAGAACGTGTTAATAGTAGTTACTGGAGTTGTGGTAATATAATGTTGGGGAAGGAAGAAATTTGGTTTGAGCAATGATGGTAGGGGTTGAAATCCAGGAAATAACGTCATTGACCTTATTGAGAATGAGGAAACTGTTACTCCCATTCGTCTTGCCTGGCTGTGGCAGTCCATGTTTGAAAACCTTGAGAATGTACTGGAACCCAACTGTCAAGAGCCCTCATTATACAGAATAGTCTATATTGTTTATGGATTATGGTGTCAGCCATGGAACTTCACTTTATAAATGCCAAATCGTATTTATTAATTAATTTTTTATTCAATTTTATTTTTTTCCCATGGAAATGTTGTGGTTTGTCTTAAGTATTTTACTGTGCCATTTACTGTTCATCCAAAGGGCTAAAAGAAAAGACAACTTGGGCAGCAAATAGGACACCAACCCGTCTCGGAACAGGACTGGCCATTCAGACTGGAATTAAACAGGGTGTGTGGGAATGGTATAATTCACACTGAATCCAGTTATATTCTCCCCTCAGTGCATTAAATAAACATATACTGTGTGGTGTGTAGTCAGATTAAATATACAGTAGGTTACAAGTAATTTTAATAAATAAAGCATGTATAGTGGAGTTCAATAATTAAAGGTAGAACTGCAGCATCATGGCTATATTAATTCTGTTATTGGGTGATGATGATGATGATGATGATGATGATGATAATGATTATGAAGATAATGATGATGATAATGAATGATGAGGATGATGACTATGATGATAATGATGATGATAATGAATGATGATGATGATGATGATGGTGATGATGATTATGATTATGATGATGGTGATGATGACTATGATGAAGATGATGATGATGATGATGATAATGATGATGATGATAATGTGATGATGATGATTATGATGATTATAATGATGATTATGATGGATGATGATTATGATGACAATGAGAGTGATGATGATGATGATGATTCTTAGTCTCATTCTTATTATTATCCTATTATTATTATTGTTCAGATGTTTTCTATACTTTTCTCCCGCTATGAGCAGGCAGTTGACACAGAAAAGGCCGATGCTGAATGCAGCATTTAGGATGTTGCTCAGGCCAAGCCCCGCGCTGACGGTTAAACAGCGCTCCCGGGGAGCAGCACACTGTGGCCTGCGATCGCAGCCTCACACCTGCAGCAGAGCGCTGCTCCCTGCGCCAGAGTGCTGCTCCCTGCAGCAGAGCGCTGCTCCCTGCAGCAGAGTGCTGCTCCCTGCAGCAGAGCGCTGCTCCCTGCGGCAGATCGCTGCTCCCTGTGGCAGAGCGCTGCTCCCTGCGGCAGAGCGCTGCTCCCTGTAGCAGAGTGCTGCTCCCTGCAGCAGAGCGCTGCTCCCTACAGCAGAGGGCTGCTCCCTGCGCCAGAGCGCTGCTCCCTACAGCAGAGCGCTGCTCCCTACAGCAGAGCGCTGCTCCCTACAGCAGAGCGCTGCTCCCTGTAGCAGAGCGCTGCTCCCTACAGCAGAGCGCTGCTCCCTACAGCAGAGCGCTGCTCCCTGCAGCAGAGCGCTGCTCCCTACAGCAGAGCGCTGCTCCCTGCAACAGAGTGCTGCTCCCTGTAGCAGAGTGCTGCTCCCTACAGCAGAGCGCTGCTCCCTGCAACAGAGTGCTGCTCCCTGTAGCAGAGTGCTGCTCCCTACAGCAGAGCGCTGCTCCCTGTGGCAGAGCGCTGCTCCCTGTGGCAGAGCGCTGCTCCCTGCACCAGAACGCTGCTCCCTGCGGCAGAGCGCTGCTCCCTGCACTCCGCATCATTTAGCCGGATGTGTGGGTCGTGACACGGTGCCTTCCGGCGTGCGGGACTGGCAGTGGAGCCAGCCCAACGCCGCTGAGGGGCCCTGGGTAATCTGCACCGACCTTTTCACCACCCGTCAGCCTGCCTCCCCCGAAGAGAGAGTGTCAAACAAGATGTGGATGATTTTCAATTCCAAAAAGCCATTAGACAAGCCCAGTTTGGCATGGATGGCTGCAGAGGCAATTTTTTTTTAGGATATTAGGGAGGGATTCAATCTACTTTAACTGCTGTTGTACTCTGTCCTGCCTTTGAGCAGCCATTGTGAGGTGGTATGTCTCCTTTCGCCAAAAATGATGAGATAAATGATTACTTAGGGAATACAAATTGTGGAATTCTACTTGATTAAAATTGTTGTGCAATGGTAAAAATGTTAAGAACCATGGCACTTATACTGAATGGTCCTCTCACAAAAGTCTCCTGATTAGGTGACAGCAGACTTATTCATCAATCTGTTGGACAAAACCCCTGAAGCTTGCCTCAGGTAAATCCTATCGCATTACCAGTAATGCCAGAGCTCACCCTGCAATATCATTCACAGTGGTCAGTCATATTTGCTTTTGGATCTTGGGCGCAAGGACCAGTACATTCATTACTTATGCATATGTCTAGGCAAACCCCCTTTTAGAACATTGAAAGATATATGCGTGACAGTTGAAAATGTAATGATATGCACACAGACAGACATGAATTTTGACTAATAATTGTATTCATATTTAAATGAATTCATGTTATCAATGGGTCGAATCAAGGGGAATACATTTATGATAAACATATATATTTCATTCTGTAGGTCTGTGTGTGTAGTGGAAGCTGAACGTGCTTCAGCGAGCGACTCAGAATAAACAGATTCTTTATTTCCAGCCGCACAGAGAGCCTGCAGAGATCTGCCAACCTATTTACACTGCATGGACAAATGAGCACCTGGGCCTAGGGGCTGGATAGAAGCTGCCAGTGACTCTCCGTTATTAATGAGGGAAATGAAGCTAATTGAGTGCAGAATGCAGATGTGCGATCCGGGGAGTTTTCAGCCAGCACTCTGCTGTCTCCGGGCGAACTGGCTCCAGCGAGGGTGCCTGACCTCTGCCACTGCCCCCCCGTCCGTCCGCTGCGGTGTCATTCAGGCATGTAACGCTCCTGCCCAGCATCTGCCCCACCAGCCCCCGGTGGCTGTACGAGCGCTGCTGCCCGTCTACTGCCAGACCTCCAGCCCCATCCTGTGTCACCGGAGTCAAACACACTGACCCCGTCAGAGCCAGGTGCTACTGGTCTGCCCAAGACTCAGACACCATCGTCCTGATATCGAGTCACTATCAGACTGTTATATTCAAATACTATCAGACTGCTATATAGTCAGACACTATCAGACTGATATCGAGTCACTATCAGAGTGTTATATTCAAATACTATCAGACTGCTATAGAGTCAGACACTATCAGACTGCTATACTGTAGAGTCAGACACTATCAGACTGCTATACTGTAGAGTCAGACACTATCCGACTGATATTGAGTCACTATCAGAGTGTTATATTCAAATACTATCAGACTGCTATAGAGTCAGACACTATCAGACTGCTATACTGTAGAGTCAGACACTATCAGACTGCTATACTGTAGAGTCAGACACTATCCGACTGATATTGAGTCACTATCAGAGTGTTATATTCAAATACTACCAGACTGCTATAGAGTCAGACACTATCAGACTGCTATACTGTAGAGTCAGACACTATGAGTCAGAGTTAAAATGCAGTAAAATGTCAAAGCCAGACACAATTGTCATGTCAGAGAGTCACTTGTTAAAATTAAAGTTAAATATTCTTGCATAACAAAAATATGAGTTTTCAAAGCAACAGTCATAAAGATTTTTAATGTGATGAAAGCTTGTAAATATATGCAGAATATCAAAGCAAACACAGAACTACTTAGATGCAATCAAAAGGTACACTGTGAAAGAGATAAATGTCTGACCAACTAAGAATGACATTTTTTCATTTTAAAACACAGCACAGATTAGATTAAAGTGAATATTATAGCATATCAGTTGTAGAAATTGAAGTTCAAAGAACTTAATCAAATTATGTTCCCTGAGCTTTGAAATAATCATATCAAGCTAGTTGCTATGCATGCATCCACACTTTCATTGTGTTCAATTAGAGCGAATGGATAGCTTGCTGGATGCTTAACGATAGGTTCATTTCTGCAATACATATGCACTATTACTTTAAAACCCAGGACAAAATATTGGCACGCTGTAAGACACCATTTAATCAATTTAAATGAGCCAGTGCTAAACCATGAGCCCACCTTGAACACTTTCTCTGCTTTGACAGATTGCTCTGAACGAGTTTTGGTGTAGCCAGTGCTATATATCACTATTTGCATCTTAACTTCTCCTCTAATAGAGTACAGTAATTACTTTTTTGGAACATTTCTCATACCACACGAGAGGTGAACTTTATTAATATGCAAAATATGCTAAACTTCTAATCCGCCCCATGACGCCATGGTGAAGATTATAAAACACAATAATTAAACCATGCCGCAAACAGGGTCCTGGGCAGAACCACTGCATGCCAGAACCCTGGAACGCCTCACCCAACAGGGAAAACCACAACTCCCCTTGGAACGTACATTCTGTGGAGGAATAATTACGAAACAAAACAACATGTTGCCCTTTCAGACACGTTTCAAATATATTATTCTATTTAAATTCATTACCTTTTAATTGTATTGTGAAATTATTTACCTTTGTTTAATCAGGTAGGTCAACTGAGTTCTGGCATTCAGTGAGGTCCTGGGCAATCAAAGTGGGTAGGGAAAGCAAGGCTTTGTGTATCCCAGCAGATGTAGGGAGAAGATTCTGTAGCAGCGTTAGCTTGGCTAGCAAAAAAAGCATGTGAGAGTGCAGGAAAGTAAAGACTCCTAGCAGGTTACCGCAACACTCCTTGATGATATACTTTAACCTTCAAAATTCAAAATAAAGTTGTTCTCTTGGCTAGGGGCGATTTCGCCTTTAGCTGAGTGATGGGTAATGCATTTGCAAAATAACATTTGGACGAGTGAGAGGGTTCAAATCCTACTTCGGAATCAGGCGAATCTCTAACTTTTGCAATTACATGGCCTCATGTATGGCATTCGTTTTGTAGGAATTGACTGGGAAACCAGGTTTAAAACACCCCCACTCTTTTGAAAGGTGCTACAGAGTGCTCATTGTGCACGGTCAGGAACTCAGTTTAGCAGTTGGTCAACAGTATGGCTCCGCCTACAGAACAATGTTCTTCCTCTTCCTCCCTGCTGAGGTGGCATTGGATAAGACTTAGGCCATAGAGCCTGGCTCACCAACACCACTTCCAGCCGCAAATGACTCTTCCCAGGAGGCCTTCAACCCAGGTGATAACCAGCTCGTGTGACAGTGACAGAATTTCCAATATCAATTTCACTCCTCTCTGCTTCGGTCCAGGCCAAAGCCAAGGACAATATTTATCAATGCAGGTCAATCTGAATCGAGACCCTGTGGTTTTATCAAAGATTCATAATTAGAGAACTTCATCTCAGTGGGTTTTTCACATGAATAAATAAATAAAAGGACAAATTAAGGGGATTAAAACAGGCTGTTACAGTGACAGTGAAGGCTGGATTTTAATAAAAACTTGTTTTGATAGCATTTATAATTATATAGTGTACAGGAACGGCTGTCCCATTTATCAGCATCTCTCAGTAAACAAATTTTTTTTTAACAAGGGCTCTGATTTTCAAAGACATTTTTACAAAATTTGGTCACAAATAATGACATGAATGAATCTTTAAAAGAAGAAGAAAGCATGTTAACACTGTTTGGCTAAAGCTTGTAGCATAATTGAGAATACAGGCAGAAGCTGGATATTGTTGCTGCAATATAAGATCAAACATAACATTTTATTTGACCAACATGAAGAGAATAAGAGGGAAGGAGACAGACTCATAAAGAAGAACACAGATATGAACCGCTGATCGATATCTGCTGAGAACGGCAGGTATGAAAACGCCCAACGACATCACTATTAGCGATAATAAAAATGGCAGAGCCTGTCATGCATCGAGGGAGATATAAAATCCTTCCAGCGTTGCATAGTCTAGACAACAGCTTTGCACTAGTTGGAAGGCCCAGACAGAGAAAAGCCCGGAAATATATTTAGCCAAACCCCTAAACAGGTCTGTGCTACAAACCTCGATGGGTCACTCAGCGACAGATCGGGACGAGTTCCCACAGCCAGTGCATTGTGGGCATTCATGTGTGTGACTCATTAGTACTGCAGAGGGTGAAGTCTGAGTGCCAGGGTTTTGTGTGCGATCCTGGGTGGACTAGTTTATTGTTATTACTTTATAGACTGTATATCTGTCTACTTCTCCCAGATTCCCTCATCCCTTTCCCAAATGGAGAGATTCTGTAGATGAAAGCCTGTGTACAGGACAATATAATATAATATCAAATTAGATGAACACAGTGTCTGGCTGTGACTCGCAGAATCTTGAATGTGTCCCCCTTCACAAAATAACACCCTAAAGATAGGATCCAATACTTTCCAATTCCTCACGCAGGGACACAGGGACACATAGATAATATTTTAAAGCTGAGAGGCTGTATATAAAAACCAACAAATAAAGTCAGAAGATGTGAGAAGTTACAATAAACAATTCTATTTCGAATGACAGAAACTCATCTGAAATATATGGTCTGTTCTTTGAGTGGCTGGGAAATTCACAATTTTATTAACTGATATTGCGCTCCCGAAGAGAGTATCTGATACACGCCACCTTTTCTTCATTTCAAACGTATAAAAAGTCCAAAAAAAGAAATCCCATTTCATCCTTTTCCCAGCCCCTTCCTCTCTTTTCGTGAGGTGTGTAATTGGGGGAATGTTATTAATGATATTTGATACAGGCAGTTCTGTAATGTGGACTCGGAACTGATTTCCCCCACCGCTGATAGTGGAAGATAGCCTTTTCATTATTCCCGACATCGTCGTGACAACAGAGACACGCAGAGGCGCTGCTGACCTTGCCGACGGGAGTCCTGTATTAAACACTAATGAGGATGACTTTGGGAGAGCATTTCTGCACAGGAGAGAGGGGAAGTGTGTGTGTGTGTGTGTGTGTGTGTGTGTGTGTGCATGTGTGTGTGTGTATGTGTACGTGTGTGTGTGTGTGTGTGTGTGTGTGAGAGAGAGACAGAGAGCGCTGTGACTCCCAACCTGCTTTGGCACAGAGAAGCGACTAAAAATAAAGCAGGTCAAAATACTGTCATTTGCAGAGTGCAAATTTGGGTAAAGACTTGTGAGCTGTACTATCATCAGTGTGTGTATAGGCTGCACTTATCTGTGGGCCTGTGTTTGTTGTCTTCTCTTCAGTAGCCAGTCTATTTAGATTGGGAGTGTGGCAATGTATTTGCTCGCAAATGGCACAAGTAAAGCGATGTATGGGTCTTTGAAATCTACTATTGACTAGATATAATTAATGGAAAAAAACGTATAATTTTCAGATTGTATTGATATAACCACAATTTCTGATGTGTTCTGATCTACTAGTTCACCTTGTCTCTTGAAAAAAAATGTGTGCTATGATGCCCCCTTGTCTGTTTATATGATTTTCTTAATGTGCTTTCTTTCTAATTTCTAATTAAAATGTAATTTCATTATGAAAAAAATAATGATGTGGATGTGTGATACAGGAAGTATGATTTCCAATGTGATTCATTCACTTTTATCAGGAGGAAGCCTGATTGACTGTATTGGGAGGGAAAGGGAATGGGTCGTTCTCTCTCTCTCAAGGCGTTTGATTTGCATGACATCTGCATTCCATTAATGCAAAGCGCCATCTGCAGCGGGGACCAGGGGTTTGGTTGCGCGGTTGGGTTCACACTCGAGCGACTCGCTTCACTCACGGTCGTCTGACAGAGGTAGAGAGGCTGCAAACCCCCCTGGGGTGAGCCGGGAGTGGGTGACGGCTGACAGGTGGATTTAAAAAAAGTTACGTACATATAAACAATCAAAAGTTTTCCGCGTCTCTGTGGAATTCACGGGCGCCGCACATCTGATTGAAACTGCTGCGTGTGTCTTATTATATGAGTTGTGGCGTTTTAATCGCGGCTCTTTGCCAGGCAGATGTTGCACGGAAGTGCAAGACGTTACTCTCGCTGACGGCGGCGCTTTGCCGACTCCTCTAGCTGGGGTTCCGCCTTGCTGCGCAACACTTGAGTCTCATACTCCAGACCTCTGTGTGACTTCTGCTGCACCGGCCAATTTGTAAATAATATGGTTCGTTATCTATTAAGCGCTCTGACGGGCTTTAACTGGCAGTCTGACTTTCGCAAATGGAGGGTTGGAACAGAAGTGGAATGGTCTCCTCTGACTGAAGGCACAATCCAGACACACGGTTTGGACTGTGATGGCCTTGTCAGTCTCCTTGTCAGAGAAATCGATCCCAGCGGAAGTTGGGTAACTTGTAAGAAGTGTCCTCTGAAGGAGTGAGAGCACATTCTTTATTATTGACTAATTTGAACCAGTTTCTGTTTCAGTTATTATAAGTTTTTAAAGAAAATTGTTTAACTAATTTGTTATTATGATTTATTCTTTATGAATATTCAATATTAGATTAAGCGTTCTTTGATAACATGTTTTGTGTTAATATTATGTTGGGAATGTGAGCAAGGTAGGCTACAGGAAGCAAGCTGTGACACTGTGCTGGGGATGGCCACGGCGTCAGGTGGAGAACAGACGAGGCACACAGTAACGGTTGTGGCATACTGCCGTTTATTTCCCCCTGGGGGAGCAAGGAGCACAAAACAAAGAAAAGGGCCATAAAATAAACAATTTACAAACCACCACAAAAGGCACCTCTTTCTGAATGATGAAAACAAAACAAAACAAAACAGAAAATGTTTCAGAGGACTGGTGAGGAAACGCGCACAGCAGCTAGCCGCGGGCTCATGGTGCAGGCCTTTATATACTACACCAATTTCAACAGCGGGCAGCAGCTGCTACGCCTGGGAAGGAGCCCCAGCTGCAAGCCGGCCAGTGAGCGGGGACGACAGTGTCCACGGTCCTGCAGCCCTCCCAGGTGGCGGGAACACCGAAGCTGCTGATTGGACAGTCTCCCCAGAACACAGGAGCCTCTCTCACTGCACCTGCACCATCCTTCCCAGCATCCCTCAGCTCTGAGCCGGGGGACGAAACAGCAACGATAAGAGCCAGGGAGGGGCGTCTGTGATCCCACAGACAGAAACAAGCACCCTCATCGACAGCACATTCAACCCTGGCACAGATGAAGGCCACAGTGGCAGAGGTACTTCTCACTTTGGTGGACCCACAGTGCTGTGTCCACCCAGGGTATGCCCACAATGGTGGGTATAGAGGGAGTTTCTGGAAGGGCGTGTGGTGGTTGGCAGAAAGGGGCCCTCTACTGGAGCCATAGGGCAGTGCGGCAGGGTTAACAAGCCTACTTACCCCCTATTACACCCTAAACGAGTCATTTCAGGAATAAATGGTCTCAAACCTAAATGGTATTCACAACAGCCATTAGCGAAGCATCATACTGCGGCCAGCCTGAAAGGAGGTGTGGCTGACGGGCAGTATTGGGGTAGGAGTAAGCGCAGGACAAGGCCCAGAGACTGCCTTTGCTGCTGAGGCTCAGCACAATGATGGGGTCAGGGGTCAAGCTGTGGGGAAATGGAGGGGTCAGGTTTCATAGCACAGCTTGCAGACATTTGACAGGACCAGGTCGATACTCTGGGACAGCAGGGGAGTCAGCCCGGCCCTTCCTTCCCTTCTCCCTGACAGACTCTTCCACTGGACGCTCCCGCAGTTTGTTGCGGGCGGGGGAGAGACAGAGTGAGCAAACCGAGTTCAGGTTAATTTGTGCACCATCAAACAGAGGCACGATGACTTGCTATGACAGAGACCAAGCCAGTTTCTGGGCTGGGCTTTCATTCCAAGTTCCCAGCAGAGGAAAAAGAGACATTACAGCAACTATTGATAAACTCGGCAAATAAATGCTACAAAAAAAAAAGAAAACAAAACAAGTCACCGAGGCTGTTTAGGGAAGGCACTTAAAGTGAATTTGTGGTGGCTTAAAAGCAAGAGAAAACCTCCAATTTCCTACCACATGAGAGGACAACAGAGAGAGCGACACAAACAATAAGATAAAAAATAAGATTAGTTTTCTGAAGCAAATCCCAAAGTGTTTACTTCTTTCACAATATCTGCAATCCTTTGCCAAAGTTTATTATGTTATAAGATGAATCTTGTCCCTGAAAACACTGAATGGGGAACTTAAGAAAGAAAAATAAAAAATAATCCCCCAGTTTCTCCATTAATGGAAGGGAGGCTGACAATCAGGAGATTGTCAGTTATAGAAGTGCTGTTGCAATGTCATATTCATCAATATAATGACATGCATATTACTACTAGGGGCATTTTGGTTGATGGGGGCAGCATCACATTAAACTTTTGAGCAAACAGAACACATAATCATAGCTTTGGTTTTGTGTGCTATATGTTGCATTAGTATACTAGTACACTATACTGAGCAATGTAAATGGTCTCATTCACACCAATAGGTGCTTTGATGAACTAACATGACACCTTTTTCACCCCCCATAACATAAAATAACTGACCTATCTTGATAATATATATATTTTTTAAGATTTTGACCAAATACTAAAATGATGTAGACACACAGCATTCCCAGTTATGTCCTCTTTCACTTTTTAATAAGCTATAGTTGATATTGGCAATTGGGAGCAGGTTTTGCTGAAGCCGTGAAGTTTCCCTTTAATGCCCATTATCTGTGGTTATACCAAGGCAATGGAAAATAACCGATCTCCTAGGGCAAATATTCTGATTGGCCGAGAAGCGTCATGTGGATGTTCATGAATTTCGTATAACCTTTCCAACAGCTCAAACAGGTGTGCAGAATTTTTCCACAGGTAAAATATTCAACAAATACCAATGCGCGCAACATACACTAATATGCAATGCATTTCAAATGCGTGCAAGTAGTCCGGTTATAGCCGACCTGGTGACAAAAATGTGTTACTGTCGGCTACATTGAATTGAGTTAGGCTACACTTGGCATTGTCGGAAAGTTAATCATGGGAGATGTTTCAAACATAGTGTAACGTTTTAACTTAGGCGGTAATAATGACATAACTTACAACACGCGAGTGAGGATAGAATGATCAAATGTTTACTATCTGTCACTCTGTGAAACAAACGCCGCCAATATCTAAGCTAGCTGTATCAGTAGTGAAATGGGAGTTCTACTGGGGCTGGCCTAACTGTGAATGCTATATCTAAAAGGAAACAAGTCAAATTATTTACAGAAAAGGTTGAATAGGTTACTCAGCTGATGTAGGAAATGTGGTTGTTAAGGATAATCCGTCCAAATGTGAATATCCAGCCGATCGCATCAGCGTCAGTGAATCAGCAAATGGCCACGGAACAGAAAGTAGGCCAATGTCATCAAAAACAACAGTCTTATGCAGCGTGAAAACTCACCTACCAACAGCTTTTCAAAAGTGCCACCCAGTGGGGCACATAGAGGAAACAAAATCCGTGGCTGGTTTGCCACGACGAGAATTTGGACGTTAACTCTACAAAGAGGCCAAACGGTAAGTTCATTTCTTTCTGAAAAGGGCGGACTGAATAGCCTTGTGTGCGTGCGGACACGTTATGCAGCATCATGGTTGGTTATTTCAATTGTCAGCAAATCTTTGTTCTGCACAATGTCAGCCCCATTTGAAGGAGAACAACTTTTTTGATTAATTGTTCACTCATTGCTTGTTTTTTGCGTATAAACAAATTCTGCTTTGATTTGTTTATTCATTCATTCATAGGCAGGTAAAGAAACATACATTTGTGTTTCTGGCTGAACAAATAGGGAAAAAACAGAATGTCCAAACATGCCATTCAAACACAGTATAGTAGACAAGATTTATTATTCTCATAATACTGTTTACATACAGCATTGTGTTTACATACAGGGCGGCCTGTAGCGTAATGGTTAAGGTAAATGACTGGGACACGCAAGGTCTGTGGTTCTAATCCCGGTGTAGCCACAATAAGATCCGCAAGGCCCTTAACCCTGCATTGCTCCAGAGGAGGATTGTCTCCTGTTTAGTCTAATCAACTGTATGTCTCTCTGGACAAGAGCATCTGCCAAATGCCAATATTGTAATGTAAATTATGAATTGATCCAACATTCCAAAAAAGTCCACAGTGCCTTATGTCTTGTATGAGAGCCCCCCTATTTTAAATACAACCCTTTTTCACATTTTAATTGCTCGTATCTTGCATAATTTGGAGATAAATGAAATCCTGTGTGGTTTTCTGCAGGTTTTTCAACTGGAATGATGCCACTTATTCTGCTGATAATGTACAAATATTCTCGGTAAAGGTGTGTGTGTAATCAGTTTTTATAACTTTCAGTTATAAGAGAATCATAATTTGGAATATATCAGACAAATTGTCAGCACGGATGCCTTTTACCTGGCCTTTTTGTTTCCAACTGTGCCTAACTTTGTTTCCTAACTGTGTCTTTCTATTGTGAACCAGGTGATTCACTGAACTAATACAGCACAAAGCAAGAACTGATTGCACAACACCTTTTATATAAACTGGCACTACTGAGTCTGTCCACCTCAAATGACCTTAGTATACACAGGAATTAGTGGTGTAGCTTTCCTTTTGGGTTGATAATCTGTGTGTTTACCTTCCAGTTAGATGTATGGCAATGTGTTTACCCAGGTAGACACACTATCTCTTATAAACAATCAACAAACTTCACCAATTTATACTTGGATGATAAGATGCTGGTACATTGAATGAATAACCTTCTGTTAGCCTAGATTTAGAGGAGACCTTTTGGAGCAGACTTTTCCTGCTTTGTACTGACTCTGCATTATTATGTGGGAATCATATTGATTAGTTGCGCTAGATCTGCTGAAGTTATTTCCATCCATATGCTTCAATTTACTTGCCTGTTTAGGGAGCAGAGTTGTTTTGAAAGCAAATAAAAAGCGGCTAAACAATGTCATTGTTTCTATAAATCATTGCAACATGGTTCAGCGTGGTTATGAAAGCAACTTTAGCACATTACAGGATCTGAAATAAAGCTTGATCAAGTACATTTGATTAAAGGCTTGAAGCATTTAGAGTAGAAGTGCTACAGTGCTGTTTTCACCGGCACTGTGTAGTGTTTTTCCCAGCATTAGGATAGCAGCGGCCATTTTCTACACAGGCGTGACAACACATCAATCAAGGGATTAATTAAAAAGTCAGGGTGAACTGTCAGAAAGGGAATGTCCAGAGACTCAAGTGTAGGGCGACCAAAACAGGAGCCAGCAAGCGACACCGGTGGAGTTGTGTCGTGTGGAGACCCGGAGTGGGGAGGGAGGACTGTATCCATTTCTGGGGTTGAGTCCAACTGTTGAATTATTTAATAAGCCCCGTCTTTTTTCTTATGTTGCCTTTTTGCTACAGTAAATGGTGAGTTGCATGATACAGGGTCTACTAATGCCACATCATTGACAATACATAACGTTATGTAACATTTAGCTCTAGACTGAGAGAATGTCAATGTCAACAATGTCAATGTCAATATTGTGAAATTAATATCATACCTTCTTCCGAGGTTCACCAAGGTGCATTGATGCGGTACAGTATGTGTATTCTTCAGTACAGTACAGTGTAAGAGGCCCTGAACAGTAGCTGTCTCATTGTGAGCCCCCCATGCTGGGAAGCTGTGCTGTATTGAGCGAGAGACGCAGAAATAAAAGGTGCCGGGTGATTGACTGCACGATGCTCCACCCCGTGTTCCTCTTTTAGGCCCGAGGGCTGGGTTTAGGCAATAGCTTCACACCCTTGGGTAGAAACAGCTTTATCAGCCGAAGGTGAGTGATGACACTTGTGACAAATGTCTTGTGTAACAACCCAGATAAATGCTGCGTTCCATTTACCTCGGAAGTCGGAAGTCGGAGCTGGGAATGACGTCACACCCGAGTTGACCGCATTCCAGTAAACAACTCGGATAACCAAGATGGATGCCTCCAGTGCTATTGTTGCTATCGTTGTAGCCATTGTTAGCAATACCAGTTGAAAACACCACATTACACGGTATTCTATACATACAAACACCGTAGTAACATGTCCACAGATAGACGTTGGACAGTACTACGTATACCACTTATTTAATTACACAAAAACAAAACAGAAGCGCTAAATAATACATTACGAGAGATTTTATTAACCGTTGACGCACGGAGCAGCCATCTTGGATTTCTAACTCGGGGTTACTCAGTTCTTCCGACTTTCCCAGTCGGAAATCCCACCTCAGGGGGCGTTCCAGTTGAAATATCCGACTGGGAACTCGGAAATTCCGACTTCCCAGTACAAATGGAACGCAGCATAAGCTCCCTTTTTGTCTTTTTCCTTTTCCTCTCTCACTCTACATCTTTATAAACCTCTTCCTATCTATCTATCTATCTTTCCTATCCTTTCTTACCCCACTCCAAAAAAATAAATAAAAATGCTGTTGGGTTAATTAATGAATACATGGCGAGTTTTATTCCGTTCCTCAGTTGCATCTTGTAATAAATAGATTCACTTCTTACTGGCATATTTCTTCATCTCAGCAGGTGAAGATGATCGATAGCACGGTGTTTCTAAACGTGTAGAACAGGCTGATATGCATTTAAATGGGCCCTTGTTGTGTTTTAATGTATAACAATAATTAATATGCAGATTTTCTGTCATATACTGAAGTGGTGTGGCTTAAATCAATCAAAAATAAGCAACCTGACTCCTCCCATATTTTCCAATCTCAGAGGTTAGGATGATTGATAGCCGAGAATTGGCAAATAATAATATGCTAATATATATTTAAAGGGCTCCTTGTTATTTTTGAATCGATATCACTGAGGTTTTGTTAAGTCATCTGCATCTGCACTAATTGATTTACTGAATCTCAGATATATTCATATAGTGCTCACACACATGCACATACACACACACACACATACACACATACACACAGACTCTCACACACACAAATGAAATGGAATAAGCAATAATTTTCATGAATCCACTCAAGGTTATTAAAAGGCTTAATAAGTGAGGATCACAGCTCTGAAAAGCCCACATTTTACAGTATATAACTGCTCTCTGTGAAACATACAGACAGACACAGCTTTCTCTATCCTGCAAAACAAGTCCATATCTGTCCTACGTGATCAGGCTTGACCTTTTTAAAAAGTCGCCTCAGTAAAAAATGACTATGTTCAGGATATTACAGGATAGTGGATTTTGGCCTCTGTTCTGATTTGTTCATTTTATCAGAACGTTGGTTGGTCCATTTGTTTTTAAACCATTTGTTTACACTGGAGGTACTCTGTATATCTAGTGATGTTATAACTGACGAACATTTCCAAATAAAATTTAAAAACTCCTAACTTTAAATGATAATAAAGCTAAATGATAAAAAGCTAATAATCATTCCACAGGAATTCTTGCACATATCATTGCTAGCTAATCCCTTACTTATTGTGCTAGAGGTAATACTCTAAAGCTGAAACCATTTCTGCTCACATACACACATTACACATGCATTATTAGGTAAAACTGTACACCAGCTTGTTAATGCAAATATCTAATCAGCCAATCATGTGGCAGCAACTAAATGCATTAAAGCATGCAGGCATGGTCAAGAGGTACAGCTTTTTTTCAGACCAAACATCAGAATGGGGAAGAAATGGGATCTAAGTGACTCTGACTGTGGAATGGTTTTTGGTACCAGGCAGGGTGGTTTGAGTATCTGCGGATCTCTTGGGATTTTCACACACACACAGTCTCTAGAGTTTGCAGAGAATGGTACGAAAATCAAAAAGCATCCAGTGAGCAGCAGTTCTGCAGGCAGAAACGCAATGTTAATGAGGGAGGTCAGAAGAGAAGGGCCAGACTGGTCAAAGCTGACAAGAAGGTGACAGTAATGCAAAATTACAACAGTGGTATGCAGAAGAGCATCTCTGAACACACAACACGTCAAACGTGTCAAAGTGGACAGGCTACAGCAGCAGAAAACCAATAAGTCATAAATACCTAATAAAGTGCTCACTGAATTTATATAATAACAGTCATTTAAAATGTACATTCAAAAATAATGAACAGTATTTAAAATGCGGGTGGTAGCACCACATTACTGTGTGGCAAAATGAAGAAAGTCAAACTGTGATAGATTAATGAAAATAATAAAAACGATATTTCAAACTCAATGAAACTGATTGTTGTGATGCAGGGAGAATAACTGATGGATGTGATCCAGTGGATGATGTTGACCCCTACAGCAATATGAATATGTGGCAAATTATAGCATAAATGAAACGGCTAATGTATGTATGAAATCTTGCTTTCCCAGGGGGTACATTCCCACTGAACTGTCCCCTTTGAGTGTGTTTAAATAAGGCTGTGGTTTGAAACAAAAGCAATATTTCAAAATGATGCTTAAAATGAAGTAGTCTCATTCAAATGTAAAATTCAGTCCCAACTAGGAAGCATTGTGTGAATACATATTAAGTAAATAGTTCATTAGTAATATCAATACCTGAATTAATAAAGTCAATAGGAAACAAGAACATAGCTTTTCCACATAACATTTATTTGTGTGTGTGTGTTCTTAAAGAGATTATTGTGGGTGACCACTATTCAAAATTCAAACAGCCCACCCTGACAGGTTCATCAATAATAAATTCCTGGATTTGATGGGAGCATGAATCAGACAGGATATCAAAGAAAGGTCATGGAGGAAGTGTTAAATACAAAAGCTATAGAGTTCCTGTTTGCTTTCTGGCAAGTATTTTCTGTGGGAACTCTTAAGTGATACTCAAGTGATCAGAAACACCATTCTCTCCACCAAACAACTACTTGGAATCAGACATTTCCTTTTATTTCCATATTTTTTCCTCTTATGGAATATCTCTAAAAGGCTACATTCAAACTTGCTTTCAAATATAGAAATGTTAATAGTTTATTTTTATCAATTAACAAAATGCAAAGTGAGTGAACAGAAAAAAAAGGAAATCAAATCAATATTTGGTTCTTAAATCAATTCTTCTAGGTACACTTGTACAAAGTCAGGGATTTTGTAGGCATATAGTCAGGTATGTGGTTAACCAATTATACCAAACAGATCATCAATTTATTATGTAGGTTGAAACACAATCATTAACTGAAACAGAAACAGTTGTGTAGGAGGGTTAAAACTTGGTGAGGAACAGCCAAACTTTGCTTCCAAGGTGAGGTTGCTGAAGACGGTTTAATGTCAGAAGTCATACACCATGACAAGACTGAGCACAGCAACAGACACAAGGTAGTTATACTGCATCAGCAAGGTCTCTCCAAGGCCAAAATTTCAAGGCAGACAGGGGTTTCCTGATGTTGAAGAAGCACAAAGAAACGGGCAATGTTGAGGACCTTAGATGCAGTGGTCAGCCAAGGAAACTTAGTGCAGCAGATGAAAGACACATCATGCTTACTTCCCTTTGCAATCGGAAGATGTCCGGCAGTGCCATCAGCTCAGAATTGGCAGAAACCAGTGGGACCCAGGTACACCCATCTACTGTCTGGTCAGAAGTGGTCTTCATGGAAGAAATGTGGCCAAAAAGCCATACCTCCGACGTGGAAACAAGGCCAAGCGACTCAACTATGCACGAAAACACAGGAACTGGGGTGCAGAAAAATGGCAGCAGGTTCTCTGGACTGATGAGTCAAAATGTGAAATATTTGGCTGTAGTAGAAGGCAATTTGTTCGCCGAAGGGCTGGAGAGCGGTACAAGAATGAGTGTCTGCAGGTAACAGTGAAGCATGGTGGCTGTATTTCTGCAAATGGAGGTGGGGATTTTGTCAGAATTAATGGTGTCCTCAATGCTGAGAAGTACAGGCAGATATTATCCATCATGCAATACCATCAGGGAGACATGTGATTGGCCTCAAATGTATTATGCAGCAGAACAACAACCCCAAACATACAGCCAATGTCATTAAGAACTATCTTCAGCGTAAAGAAGAACAAGGAGTCCTGGAATGGATGGTCTGGCCCCGACAGAGCCCTGATCTCAACATCATCGAGTCTCTCTGGGATTACATGAAGAGACAGAAACATTTGAGGCTGCCTAAATCCACAGAAGATCTGTGGCTAGTTCTCCAGGATGTTTGGAACAACCTACCTGCCGATTTCCTTCAAAAACTGTGTGCAAGTATACCTAAATGGTAAATGGTCAAAGTTTGGCATTTATATAGCGGCTGTACAATTGATGCTTCTCATTCACCCATTCATACACACACTCACACACCAACGGCGATTGGCTGTCATGCATGGCGCCAACCAGCTCGTCAGGAGCACTTGGGGGTTAGGTGTCTTGCTCAGGGACACTTCGACACAGCCTGGGCGGGGGATCGAACCGGCAACCCTCTGATTGCCAGACAACTGCTCTTACTGCCTGAGCCATGTCACCCCTATCTAGAAGAATCTATGCTGTTTTGAAGGCAAAGGGTGGTCACACCAAATATTCATTTGATTTAGATTTTTCTTCTATTAATTTACTTCTTCTGTTCATGCATTTTGTCAATTGATAAAAAAAACTTAGCATTTCTATTTTTGAAAGCATTCTTATTTCACAGCATTTTTTCACCTAAAACATTTTCACAGCGCTTCACTTTTTCCACATTTTGTTATGTTACAACCTTATTCCAAAATGGAATAAATTCATTTTTTTCTTCCAAATTCTACACACAATACCCCATAATGACAACGTGAAAAAAGTTTTTTTGAGATTTTTGCACATTTATTAAAAATAAAAAACTAAGAAATCACATGTACATAAGTATTCACAGCCTTTGCCATGAAACTCAAAATTGAGCTCAGGTGCATCCTGTTTCCACTGATCAACCTTGAGATGTTTCTACAGCTTAATTGGAGTCCACCTGTGGTAAGTTCAGTTGATTGGACATGATTTGGAAAGGCACACACCTGTCTATATAAGGTCCCACAGTTGACAGTGCATGTCGAAGCACAAACCAAGCATAAAGTCAAAGGAATTGTCTGTAGACCTCTGAGGCAGGATCGTCTCGAGGCACAAATCTGGGGAAAGATTTCTGCTGCTTTGAAGGTCCCAATGAGCACAGTGGCCTCCATCATCCGTAAATGGAAGAAGTTCGGAACCACCAGGACTCTTCCCCCCCCCGTCAAAACCGAGCAATCGGGGGGGCCTTAGTCAGGGAGGTGACCAAGAACCCGATGGTCACTCTGTCAGAGCTCCAGTGTTCCTCTGTGGAGAGAGAGGAGAACCTTCCAGAAGGACAACCATCTCATGGCCAGACGGAAGCCACTCCTTAGTAAAAGGCACATGGCAGCCCGCCTGGAGTTTGCCAAAAAGCACCTGAAGGACTCTCAGACCATGAGAAACAAAATTATCTGGTCTGATGACACAAAGATTGAACTTTTTGGCGTGAATGCCAGGCGTCATGTTTGGAGGAAACCAGGCACCGCTCATCACCTGGTCAATGAACCTACAGTGAAGTATGGTGGTGGCAGCATCATGCTGTGGGGATGTTTTTCAGCAGCAGGAACTGGGAGACTAGTCAGGATTGAGGGAAAGATAAATGCAGCAATGTACAGAGACATCCTGGATGAAAACCTGCTCCAGAGTGCTCTTGACCTCAGACTGGGGCGACGGTTCATCTTTCAGCAGGACTACGACCCGAAGCACACAGCCAAGATATCAAAGGAGTGGCTTCAGGACAACTCTGTTAATGTCCTTGAGTGGCCCAGCCAGAGCCCAGACTTGAATCCGATTGAACATCTCTGGAGAGATCTGAAAATGACTGTGCACCGACGCTCCCCATCCAACCTGATGGAGCTTGAGAGGTGCTGCAAAGAGGAATGGGCGAAACTGCCCAAAGATAGGTGTGCCAAGCTTGTGGCATCATATTCAAAAAGACTTGAGGCTGTAATTGCTGCCAAAGGTGCATCAACAAAGTATTGAGCAAAGGCTGTGAATACTTATGTACATGTGATTTCTTAGTTTTTTTATTTTTAATAAATGTGCAAAAATAAAAAATAAACTTCTTTCATATTGTCATTATGGGGTGTTGTGTGTAGAATTTTGAAATAAGGCTGTAACATAACAAAATGTTGGAAAAGTGAAGCGCTCTGAATATTTTCCGGATGCACTGTATATAATATGAACACACACACACACATACACACACTATATCTCTCATTGAGAAGGTAGCTTACTGTCCCTCTCCCTTTTGCACCCTCTCTTATTGAAAATGCAGCTTACAGTCTTTTACTCTCTTTATCTCTCCCTCTGAGACAGAAACTTTCCTACATTTCTATTTGTCAGGTGATTTTTTCCCCCTTGTTTAATAACAGCCCTGAGGGGGTTAGCCATCGATTCGCAGAAGTGTGTGGCACCCAATCGGGTGCGCCAGACGCTAATTACTGTTCTGGAAATAAACAAATCATTTACAATTCTGTTTAAGCATAGAATACATTAATCAAACCAGGCGGACAAAAAATAGCATGGATCCATCAAACCAAACAAACAAAACGCAGCACATCCTGTTAAACAAATAATTCGAGAAAAAGCTATTTGTTGATGTACATTAAGTACGCAACATTATCTGTTATCAGCCTTGGTTGAAAACTGTTACATTTAAAATTTGAAAAGGTTCCTGCCAAACTGGGCAATGCAGAACACAAAAAGATTAACATAATAAAACCTCATATTAATACTGAGGCTCAATCTCATAAGCACTGTTGAGCCATTCTGGACGCCATTACTGTTAGCTTTGAATGTCCCAGTGTCTGAATTGGGACCCGTTTTCTGGTCTGTGGGACTCCTGGTTGCTATGTGAACGGGTCCCTGACCCTTGCTCCTGTACCCTTTTCCACTGAGCACATGACTTCTGTCACTGGGAGGTCAGCCAATGGCAGGCCAGCTGGTTCTACCCTGGCCCTGCCCTGCTGCCAATAGGAACATGAGCAATAGGAAGCACACAGCCTTTTGAAAGGCACAGTAATGTCCAGTGTTAAATTAACTCCTACAGAGTACATTTGACTCGTATGTACTCTGTTTGCATTCCTTTCATACCGGACATATTACAGTGCATATACTGTAGAAAGTTGTCGAGTAAAAAGCTACACTCACTGATGACCAGTTGCTAATCCTCTTTTACGTGTGCAAGGAGGCACTGAGCTGAACATGCAAGTGGACAGACCGCTCACGTTGGCATATGCTCCTGTCACATGTCACACTCCAGATCACGTAGTCCCGCCATATGGCTGTGTGCTGTGCAATATCAGGCCTGCCAACCCCCAGCACCATTCTAATGGAAATCAATGTGAGGGCAACTGACGTGAGGACTCTTTTGATCAGCGTGGCAGGGGGGAGAGGAAGTGATCCAGACGGGGAGAGGGGTCTCCTGAGAGACGGGCAGACCCCGTCGGCAGACGGCTGGCCTGATGTGCAGGTGTGATATTGATCTGCTGAGACTGATCTCCAGGTGCGTCGGTTCAGAAGCGGAGATGAGCGTGTCTGAGCGCCTGAGGCTCGAGGCACTGGGTCACTGGGGGAAATGGGATGCTGGGAGCTTCTGACGGCTCACTTACTGGCCAGTTCCAATCCAATCCAGTGCTTTAGAATACCTGTCAATATGATGTTTACTGCTCTTGGTGACCATCATTGCTTAAAATATAGCAATTCAAGTAATGGGTAACAGTAGAGAATATAAACCTTTTTCCCCACTCATTTGTGTCTTTTGTTTGTGTGTTTACTTCACCTACTAAAGTTAACTTAAACTTTTCAGTAACTCCTCAATCATGGAGTGAACAACTTGTATGCTTCACTTTTTGAAATCATAGCATTTATAGCGGTTAGTACACACAGTCATCGAGGCTTGTCTGGTTTGCTAGCCAGCATGCTATCTTTCCTGCCCTGCCCATGTCCATATGAGGCCAGAGATGATTCACCGGAGCTATTCAGCTTATCTGGGTAAGAAAGGGGATGCAGAGCAATGCACTTCAGATAAAGGAAATATTTTTCTCTTGAATTAGGGTAAACATTTTTCTGAGCAGAGCATCACCTCTATTCCATTTGTGGCATCGTTGAGTGTTGTAGGTGAAAGTGCTCCTTAGCTGACAGCTAAGATACAGTCTAATGTACTGTCACATGATGTTGACTCATCATCTCTTGTCCTGTCTTTAAAATGCACTACTCCAGGCTTAAATAAATGCTCCTCCTGTTGTTTCTTCATTTTTACCTTGTAAATTATGCTGCATGCTTAAATTCTTTTGAAATATTGAAAAAAAACTCTCCAACTTAGCTGGGGAAGAGCAGAGATAAAGCGACTGAAGAACTAGTCATGACATAGTGACAAAGACCTATAGAAAGCATATTTTTGCATGTACTAATGCATATACTGTATTAACAGTATTGTTAGTATTCACCATTACAGTACTAACATGTATAATACGGCATGAATTATAGTGAAGTCAGAAAATGGCTATTTTGCTATGCTGTTCTACCTGAGTGTGAGCTGCTTTCATGAACTTGCCATAAAATTGCATCACAGCTACACTACTAGTAATGGCAACTGACCTTGTGTCTGCCTGTCAAAATAAAAATGTACAACACCTACATATTGCTAGCGACAAACTATCGCAGTGCTCGTACTCTATACTCTACTCTTCACTCTATAATTGTGAAAATTTCCAGTAAATTGTACACATAAAATATTGACTGCCGAGAGGACATTCACATGTGACATTTATTATTTCATATTGCAGTAATTCTTTATGTTCTTTGAACCAATTCCGGGAACAGAAACAAAACCTGCTTCTTGACAGTGACAGTGAGTCATTCTGAATGAGATTCTTATCAGTCATCATTAAAGTGACATCAGTAAGTGTCTTTGATTGATACTGTGCCACAGAGGTAAGGGTTCCATGCAGCCCTTCCTTCAGATACAGAAAGGTCATTGATTGTCTGGAGTGGGACTATTTATTGGCTGTTATATGGATTATTGAGTTTGACCATCTATTTGTATGATTTGTACATTCATTGTAGTGTCGTTTCTTTTGTGCAGACAAGTTTCTTGTGGTCCACACTGTTCTTGTAGAAAAGAGATAGCTGGAAAACCCACCTTTTCAAAAAAATGTCCCACACAGTCTGTAAAAACAAAGCTGTGTTTTCTGTTAAGGGCTCAGTTTAGAGTATTTTTAGAGTAGTATCTTCGCTGGGGAAGAATGAAATAAACCCGCCAAGCAGTGGATTACACCAACTGTCCATGATTTAGTCAATTACGCCTCACAGCCGAATGATAAGACATCCAGTGCAGGCCTTTCTGACTCAAAGTTCTTCCAGTTTCCACAAAATGGTGGCATGTGTATCTGATAATGTTTATTTATCATATGCCTGTATGCAGGCATGTGTTGTGTCCGTAAAGAAAAAGCTGTGTTTTGTGTTAAGGGCTCAGTTTAGAGTATTTTTATGTTTGCATCCCTTTTGTCTTCTAGTTGCTCTCTCGTGTATTAGCATTATTTTATAAACGTGCCTTTTCTCATGTTGCATTTTTACGATAGTCAGTGAATTTTATTGGACTCTCTTAACTACATCTACTCCCAATCTTTATCCCATCTGCCCTCCTACTCCCAGTACAGTCTACAGCTTTAATATACGTGGGTACTAAAATTCTTAATTTTATCTCCATTAATAAGATAATTTTTCTACTTATGTAAATGATCCTGCTAAATGGTGAACAACTGCAAATTAGTTTTGAATCTAAGCCTTGTCCTCAGGATGGCATTTCACAAAGCAAGATTACTGAGTTAGCCAGCAAGTTACGCAGAAATTAATTATTCTGTTGATTCATCTTTATTGTAATGCGTAAAAAGATGATAATAATAATAATAAAGTTGAATCAATTGTGTGCAGTGACAGCTCTACATTGGGTTATCAGATTTGGGTTTCCTCCCATTGTCGAGAGCATATAGACCGATGTAGCTCTGCGCAGATTGTCATACATCTGATCTCTTCATGTACAACGCATCAGCATCTACTGGCAATTGGTTTATGATAAATTCCCAAGAGTGACCCATACCAATGACTGTTTTTCACTTAAACGTGAAATTTATCAGGTAGTGTAGCACATGGTTGAAGCAAATGCCTGCAGACACTGCGGCCCGCAGGACAAGGAGTTGATTAGCTCTGCTTTAGAAGGCATTGTGTTACTTCAGAATAAAAAAAATTCAGCCCTGGAATTATACTCACCTGACTCATTGAAGCCTTTTTCCTTTTATTATAATTTATAAATAAAAAATAAAAAAATAATAATAATAATAATTTGCACCCCACTGTACTAGTCATATTTGGATAATGTAAGAAATGTGTGGAACACAATGCTTTATAAAGCCTGCGGGCTGAATGGCAGACACCAGGTTTGAGTGGGATTAGCAGATCTGCATTTTCTCTACCTTTGTCAGTGCGGTGGGGATTTTAGCCAGATAACAGCCCTTTGCTTTTACTGAGAGCAGTCTTTCCCTGGTGAGGAAGACTGTGGTTGCAATCACATAGCTGTCATTGTCTGGTGGTATCCTGTACTACACAAGCACTGTAGAGACAACCAAGCATGTTCATTATGCATTTCAGTGGGTACATAATTCACTGAAAACTTGATAGCAATGTGGTTGAGCTATTTATGCTTTTTGGAATCAGGGGACACTGGTCATTTACTTACATATTATCTTATTATGAGCGAGCACAGTTTGTATTTTTTTGTGCGGGGCTCTGGGATTTAGAATTTTATCAGCTCAGCTGTCATTTATGAATGAGCTTTGTTTTTTGATGTAAAATAATCCCTCTGAAAAAATAATATTATCTCCCATGGCACCGAAACCTGCAGAGCACGCACTGAACACATGCTTTATTAAACTGGAACACGCAGACTCAAAAATATGGAGTAATTAGGCCTATAGCATAAAGAATAACAAAAATGAGTGATCTAGCTCATTGGATAAAATAAATCAACTGGTGGTGATACCGTACAAGGGTTAATGGTCCATATCTGTGAGATATTAGCAGTAGTTGTATATGCGATGTATGTGTCTGGTGGGGCTGTCCATCTTTCCTCTATGAAGATATGGGGAGTAGTCATTCTGTCTCACACATGAGAGAGAGAAAGAGAGAGAGGGGGAGAGAGAGAGAACGAGAGAGAGATGCTCCTTCACAGAATGTTGGTTCTGTAGGAAGGAGATTTCTCCCGCAAGCCTGCACTGACACTGATATGTCACACGCCACAGAAATGGTATCCTCACTGTCAGAGGGGGAGAATGAAATGATAAACCCGCCAAGCAGTGGATTACACCAACTGTCCATGATTTAGTCAATTACGCCTCACAGCCGAATGATAAGACATCCAGTGCAGGCCTTTCTGACTCAAAGTTCTTCCAGTTTCCACAAAATGGTGGCATGTGTGTCTGATAATGTTTATTTATCATATGCCTGTGTGTAGGCATGTGTTTGTGTGTGTGTGTGTACCTACACAGTATACACATATAGTATGCACACACACACACTCTCACACACACACACACAGGACCAGCATATGGGAAACACTTCACCAGCACCTTACTACGATATATAGCCATTCAGCCTTCAATAACCTTTCCGACCACTTGACTTGAATAATTGGCCATAATTGCTGCTCCCAATCCTTCATCACTCTCCTCACCCTGCTATTTCAGTAAATCAACAGTTCCAGTAATGGCACTTGTCAAGTCAACCTGGAGTACTGTAGGGTAATGTAGATAAACAATTACATCAATCCTTCCTGTCTCCCTACTGGCCATCCAGTGATTGAGTACAGCAACAGAGTTTATTGAGAGCTACCTGAGATGTGCTATTAACAACTCTTTCTCAACCTGCTTTTGTTCTGAAAAATTATCTGTTTTCTCTTTCAGAAATAAAGGACTGTTCAGAAATGCATGTAGACCTACCTCTATGTCCACAAACAAAACAAAATACTTTTTTTTATTCACTCCAAAGACCCGAAAGACCTCATAAGAGATAATTAGGAAATATTCCAAAATACTGTATATTTGACTGGCAAGACAGCAGTTTATCAAATGTGTATTTCATATGTGCTCCGTTAGCTAAAATATCTAATAAAAATGAAAGCAAAAGGCAAATAATAATGCTAAAAAACATTACAATGAGCAAATAGACAGTCGTTCTTTGGAGAGTAGTTTCTCAGGCAGAGACATATTGCTTCATGCAGGGATCATGGGGAATCCTAGGGGAGATTCTTATCAGTGAGAATCCTTGTTTGCTACATTTTGTGCATCTCCTTCTGTAACTCTGAAGCAATTGACAGCTTGAGAGAGTGAACCTACAGTAACACTAGTATTCTATTGAAATACTGAAATACTATTGATAGCTTGGGCATTGAATCTGGCATTTAAAGGACCTTCATAGATGACTGAATGACAATCTTTATTTATTTTTCACAGCTTGCACCTTGATTATACTGCATATATGTATTCTTTTTGAAGATAGTCCTACCCTTTGTTGTCCGATGATGGCATATAACAGAATGCTTGCCTGTTGACCTTGAGGCGAGTGTGTTGCACTGTAATCTATTAAACAGAGAGGGATGGACAAAGACCTTCGGCTGAGAGAGAACGATATCCTTTCAGCACACGTCCTCCATCTTAGAGGCTTCACGGAGGCCCTTTCTGAACGTGGCCCCGACCTTGGCTTCACAGTGGCAGGTCATATTTCTGAAAGCCTCCATCCCCCGGCAGCTCTCCGATGGGCCCTCCTTCCTACATTCGTCAAAAAAGTGTGTCCATTTAGTTCTCTCTCCACCAGGAAATGGCAGCGTGAGAAAAAAAAAAAACGAACAGAGGAGAGTAGGAGAAGAGAGTGACTGGGCCATTGGGGAGTCGGCAGATGACAGCCAATTACAGATGACAGGATCAGATTGTGTGTGGTCTCCGCACCATTAAAAGACACACGTCCCCCGACAGAGGCACAAAAGAGATGAGGACACTGGGAGAGAGGGACCTGCGCTCCTTTTTTCTTTTTTCTTCCCTTTCTCGAAAATGTTTGTTGAAACGCTTGGCAGATGGAGGGGCACGAGCCTAATCCTGCTGTTGACAATGCCACAGGGAATTGGGCTGTTTGTGTCCAGCTTGTCTTCTGTTGCTGCGCTCTCTCATCTTTACAACAAACACTACTCTCTCCTCCTCTCCACTCTCAACAAATATGGAAAGTCTGATAAACCACTGCCGGGAGATTTTTCACTGTCAAATACTAACGTTGATTATTTAACACTAAAGTTACGCCAGCTAAATAACTAGATAAATTTGCGATTTGGCTATATAGATACGCCACCTAACTAACTAGATAAATTAGCGATTTGGCCATACAGATTCCAGTTAATTGGCTAGTAGTACACAAGCGGGCCATATTACATAAAACAAACACAGCATTCAAGGAATGTATTTCTTGTAGAGACTAACGGTGGTTACCTAACGTCAGCTAGCTAGCTAGCTAGTTTGATGTTATTTAATGATGATATTTCAATGATATGTTAACTATAACCTTAACATTCAAACGTTAAGATTCATATGTCAACCATAACATTCAAAATGTTTAACCTGTCACCCTGACAAGAGCAAAATGCAAGTTTCACTTAGAAGTTAATTCACCATACAAGCCGTCCTGTCAGGATTTTTGCAGCACATTTTCCAGCCTTGCAAAGGGGAAAAACGGTGCCTTTATAAAACAGATTGACTGGCAAAACAGCCAATGACGTGCCAATAGGGTGGCCAATCAGATTGGCGCTTCTGACAGGCGGGCTTTTGATGCACATTTGGAAGCTTTTATACAGTGGCAGCAAAACGGAAAAGACTGTCTTTGTAAAAGCAGACTGACAACCTGTGAGTTGGCACTGGGGTGGCCAATCAGATTCATTACATTAGAACCGCCCATGACCAGCAGCATATTGTTATATTTGAAATAACCCCAAATGTAATACAATTAAATACATCGTTGCTTTGTCCAAAATCACATTCTCACCAGCTTTGATGCATGTTACTTATCTAATCACTGCATGTTAGTCTACAGAGAACACAAACTGAACAACGACATAAGAAAAATGAGCTTTATTTAAATTAAATATTTTCAAACAATAGAGGGGTCAGGCACAGGGATGTTGTTTAGCTCCACATAATTTAATGTTCACAAACAAATGTAATATACATTTCGTAATATTAATACATCCTTTAAGACCTAATTTACAATATCAACATTACACATAGAACATTGGAATCCTGCAATTCCCTAATCACGACGATTCATTAATACAGCACGACAATAAGGCTTCATTATGAAAGCTAATTTTCCTAATGGCTTAATGTTTTGCTGTTTATCGTGCGTAGCAGGTCGATGCGCTGGAGTTCTAGCTGTAAGCTAGTGACAGTTATCGGACTATCTAGCTAGCTAGCTAATTTAACGCTAAAGTTACGCCACCTAACTAACTAGATAAATTAGCGATTTGGCCATACAGATTCCAGTTAGTTGGCTAGTAGTACACAAGGGGGCCATATTACATAAAACAAACACAGCATTCAAGGAATGTATTTCTTGTTGAGACTAACGGTGGTTACCTAACCTAATTTAACAAACATTGAAAGTCGTAAAAGTTTCACTTTGAAGTTAATTCCCCATACAAGCCTTCCTGTCAGGATTTTTGCAACACATTTTCCAGCCTTGCAAAGGGGAAAAACGGTGCCTTTATAAAACAGATTGACTGGCAAAACAGCCAATGACGTGCCAATGGGGTGGCCAATCAAATTGGCGCTTCTGACAGGCGGGCTTTTGATGCACATTTAGAAGCTTTTATACAGTGGTAGCAAATCAGAAAAGACTATCTTTGTAAAAGCAGACTGACAACCTGTGGGTGGCACTAGGCTGGCCAATCAGATTTAGAACCGTCCATGACCGGAAGCATATGGTTATATATATATATTTTTTTATGAATTTTTTTTCTTGGTAAAATAAAATTACATTAAAAAAAGAAGAAAAAAAAGAAAAGAAAAAAAAAATATATATATATATATATATAACCGGAAGTGACGTATTTACGGAAACAGGAAGTGACGTATTTCACAAAACTGGATATGACGTATTTAACAAAACCGGAAGTGACGTATTCCCTGAAACTGGATGTGACGTTTTACACAAAACAGCAAGTGACATATAACCCGAAACAGGATGTGACGTATTTCACAAAACCGGAAGTGACGTATTCCCCGCAACCGGAAGTCACGTATTTCACAAAACAGGAAGTGACGTATTTCGCGGGAACCGGAAGTGACGTGTTCCCTGAAACCGGAAGACGTATTTCTGAAACCGGAAGTGATTTATACAAAAAAATACTAAATATAAGCAAATAAAAAAATACCCCAAATTTTTTTTTTTTTATATATATATAAAACCAGAAGTGATGTATTTACGGAAACAGGAAGTGATGCATTTGCTGTTTATCGTGCGTAGCAGGTCGATGCGCTGGCGTTCTAGCTAGTGACAGTTATCGGACTATCTAGCTAGCTAGCTAATTTAATAGGACTGGACGGTTCTTGGGAGCCAAGTATCATGTGCATTGGACCCCTTCCCCACCAATATGTGGATATTGTTTTCTTCAGTAAAGCATGAGAAGCTTATCAGGATAGTCAATTGGGAATCAAACATGAAAACCAAATTTTACTGTATAAGCCCATTTGTATGAAATTCTCTTCCTTGATATTTTCTTTCATCCCGTATTTACACCATAAATCATTGTGTAAATATACTCTGGGGACTCAAATCTGGCCCTCAAATCCATATCCTGCCCAGATTTTATTTATTATTTACTTAGCTGAACAATTAGTGCGACTGTCGTCACTCCTGAATCTGGACGGATAGAGAACTATCAGTTTTCTGCCCTCAAGGGCCGTGATTTGAGGAACAGGGGTCTACCCATTCAATTTTGTTGCGTTCACCTTTCATTTTTCGAGCACAGGTAAGACTGTTCTATTATCTCTTTTATGACATGCTTCTCAGTGCCATGGGGAAAGAAAACATCAACGTCTCCATCATCATCCACACAGGGTGCTCGAAATGCATGATTCTTCTCCCCCAGAAAGCTACTGTAACTGCAGTCACTATCATGGTTATGATACAGTTATATAGCTGTTATGTAGCAAATACTAACAGAGCAGTTTTGGCTAGGGACACATCCCACACAGTTCTGAGAAACGCCTGATTCACTCCCTCCGATAATCGATGAATCCCTGTGCCAAATTTCATATTTTTGGGACTGCGGCCAATGAAACGAGCTTCAGCCATGTCCTCTTCCTGGAGCCCTGTGCCAGCTGCTGTCAAACCTGTCGGATGTCCCCGTGGAGGGATCAAACTACTGACCAGCCCAGCCCAGCCCAGGTACCAAGCTGTGAGTGCAGGGAGTTTGTGGAAACTTTATTCTCACGTGTGGCGGGGGAACTAATACAAAGGCTGGTGGGAGTCCATCTCAGACCCTGCTGTAGTGCTGGCACTGCTTCTGCCCCCAGCCTTTACCGTGTTTCTCCCAGGACGGGCGGGCCGGCCAATCCAGAGATCGGCCAAACTGGCCATGAGCGCGCTCTTCCCCGGTCCAAGCGCTGCCCCGCCGCCCCCAGCAGGCCGGGACCTCCATCTGGACACTCCCCAGGGAAGAGAGGGGGCTTGTGTTCACGGGGGAGGGCAGATCGTCCAGCTCAGCAGAGGGGGAGGGCTTCAAGGTCACTTTGAGACCCAGGGATCTTGTGCCCAAACACCCATTCCCTGCCACAAATTCAATACATTTCTGCTCCATCATAAGATTATGAAATCAACATCTATTCCCACTATAAACCACAATGATAACAATAATAATAATAATGTAATAATAATACAGTATGCAGTATGTGTGGTATATATGCCCAGTCACAGACATCACTGATCTAGGAATTATGAACCCATGCTTTTGTGGTGTGACTTGATACCCAGTCTGAAAGTGTTTATTTAGGCAATTATTTTCCATTTCTCACAATTTTGAGCATCCAATTACGTTTGTAGGTCTGTCTCATTGCTGTGACTCTGTCAGTTTGGGAGAGTGCAGACCAGCAAATGCTGTTCTTCAAAGCACATCCTGCTACCCTCTAATCCTTTCATGCAGTCATTGTGCTGGAGGAGTCCATTTCATATGCTGCTGGAGCAGGAAGACTGAGCCTAGCACAAACCTACCAAGCTAAGCACTCCCTTCCTGGGGCCAATTTTGTTTAAATGTCTTTGCACAGGTATTGTACAGTATGCTACCAAAAATGTATTATTCAGGTACATATTCAAACCTATATATATGGTACAGCATGCTTTGAATGCATTTCTATACTTCCAAATATGTTATGAATGATTTAATATACTTGTGAATTGAAAAACAATATTTTGTATATAGGTGGATGTATTGTAACCGGGTTTGACCTATTTTCAAGAGGGGTGTGAAGTTAATTCCACACCTCATTGATATGTTTTAATCCAAGTACGTGACTGAAATACAAATCATTACTGGCGTGGTGCCAGCGCATCCATTGTTGATGTCTCTTCATTGTTAAGAGAGGCACTTAAATCAGTAGGAAAACTGCAGATGTACTTGAAGCAATAATTGCTCTCAGATACCGGGGATGTGAAAAAAACGGCCATGCCGGATGACTGTGATTCAGTATTATCAGAGCTGCAGCGAACCATGCAGCCTTCCAGTCCCAAAGTAAATAAATGCTTTCCATTAGCTTACCAGGGTAAATTAACATTGTCAGGTTCATTTTTTTCCCGGCAAAGTAATCAGGATATTACCTTTTCTTCTAACGAAACAAATGTTGTATTTTCTCCACCAGGACAGTGTGCTGAGGTTTTCATTATTTCGCTTTTGAGTTGTTTTTATTAAATTACCGTGGATATTCTTGCTAAAGTCTTAGTAAGTCTTACATTATATACAACCGCACAGTTTGCTTTTAAATCTCGGTAGATCTAATCTCACAGATTTAAGTGTGATGATAAGTGGTCTCTGAAATTAATGGTGCAATTTAAAACCAAAGCGGAATGACTGCCTTGTAAATTTTGTTACTCTATGGGCAGGGTATATTGAGCAAAATTACACAGCAAATGTTTTTCATGACTGCAATGTCAACACACGTTGATGTGGGATTTGCTTCTGCTTCTGTTAAGCAGCCACATAATCCTAAAGGTGTAAATTATCAAATGCATGTTTCAGCTGCAGGGGAAAAACCAAATTAAATTATACCCAGACGGCTTAACTTGTATCATCATATTAACAGTGACACATTTATACTTTTCGCTCTGTCCAGATATTATAAATTAGAGGGGATTTGAACTTAATTTGAATTTAATGGTAAGGGAGCACTTAACCACTGAAATTTCTTTCAGTTTCATTTTTTTAAATTTTACATATAAAATCACCACCACAATGTATGAATATATTTAAAATGTGGGCTATGTAAAACAGTGCACCTGCTGAAGCACTGTTCACATGGTTAAAGTATGCTGCATTATTTTCATATACTGTATATAGTTTATGCACTTCAAACAGCTTTAAGGTGGATTTCCAAGTCTTTTTTTATTATGAAAATGTCATGAGGCCCCACTCTTCAAACACTTTGAAAAGTGATGCCCTGTCTGTCAGCGACAGCTCGATAATTGAAGCTGTGAAACTGTTTGCTATTTTGAATTAATTAATGAGCTGGCTTGATGAAGCCATCTGCACACACAAAATGTTAACATAATCCTCAGATTAATAAATAACAAAAAAAACTAAAAACATTCCATGTTAATATAAGCTTTTTAATACTGCTACCAGTACTATTACTACTGCTGCTACTACTATTACTACTACTACTAATAATATGGTAAATAGTAAATGGTCTTTTGTGACATTTACAGATTCCAAGAACACAAATGTTCTTGTGCTAATTATTCTTTCTGACCTTCAGTCCTCTGTATCTTCAATGTTCAATGTTCCTGGAGTCTGTTCCAGAAAGCAGGCTTAAACTTGAAATCTGACTTGAGCCAAATGTGGCATATCCAGATTTCTTGGTTCGACCTGCCTAATTAATCTCACCAAACACTTTGGGGTAGGTAAAGTTTAGCTCAAGTTAGATTCAGAGCAGAAGTTACCATAGTAACTGACACAGGTTTTCTCTGACCCTTGTATTTGGAACTGATAATTCAGAATTGTCCTAAATTTTGATTGAATAGATCCAGATGACTTGCTAATTAATAAGCTCACTCAGAAATGTGCACAGTGCAAAGCGTATGCGATCATTCTAGGGGCAAAGTGTTCATATGCATAAGGAAGGAAGCGGTGTAGTATTAAGGTAATAACCAGGGGCTTCAGCTATTTCCTGTCCCAGTTTCAATACCCATAACACAACCTGAATTATTACAGCAAATATTCGACATATATTAAATTGTTGATATTTTGATGATATGTTTTAATATTTAAAATGTCAATATTGGCCTGGATAAGGACAAATACCTAGAAATACACAACCTAAGTGTATATATATTGTGGTGCCTGGGGGTAAATCCTGAGGCCGTGGGTGGGCCCAGCTGAAATCCAAGACACAGGAGTCAGTAATCCAGAAAAAATTAGACTTTTTATTTTTTCTGTTTTCTTTTTTTTTTCCGTTGGGGTATTGCTGATAGCGCCCCCCCTCAGGGCAAGGGTAGTAAAATGGGAGAAAATAAAAGGGCCGTTGAGGCAAAACTAAATTAGGTTCTTCCCAGACCGGGGTATTTTTCAGGGCCTCCTTCCTTCTTCACTCCGGGGCCGCGTCAGGGCTGGGGGAAGCACACAGAGATAGGGTTAGGTAAGGGGGCTCAATTATCCTCACGTGTCCGTTGGTAATGGTGGGGCCTCCTCTTAGGTTGAATCCTCCAGGTCAGTACGGTAGAGGCTCTTTCCTCTGCTCTCCCTTCCTCAGCATAGGCGCCGACCGACTCCGTTTGCAGCCTCGACCGCGCCTTAAATATCTTCCCCTGCTCATTAGGGAAAAGAGCTGCAGCTGAGTCAGTAGTTTTCCACCGTGTTCACTTACGTGCGCTGTCCGGGGTCCTGGACCTGCAGGTAGAGGGTTCTCTCTCCATGGTGCTGATCTCCCCATCACTTCCCTAGGAAAATAGACCCCTTCGCATACCTCTCCCAATGCATAACGGTTGCAGGGTTGCGTTGTGCGGGCCCTTCTGGGGTTCTCTACCCACGTGGCGCAACATGCAGGAGCAGGGGCGCCACATATTCCCCCCCTCAGCTCCAAGCCCCGGGCGGGAGCGTCTGCCCCTAGGCCATCCTCTCTCCTGGATAGCGCATCAGCATTCTGGTGCAGCTTCCCAGCACGATGCTCCACCTTGAACCTGTAGGGTTGCAGCTCTAAAAACCAGCGGGTCACTCGGGCATTGCTGTCCCGGTTAAGGTACATCCATTTTAAGGGGGCATGATCAGTCACCAACAAGAACTCACGGTCGAGTAGGTAGTAGCGTAATTTACCTACTGCCCATTTGATGGCGAGGCATTCCTTCTCGACCGTGGCGTAATTCTTCTCATGGCTGAGGAGTTTCCGGCTGATGTACGTCACTGGGTGCTCCACTCCGTCCTGGATCTGCGAGAGTACAGCCCCAAGTCCCACTTCCGATGCGTCGGTCTGCAGCACAAAGGTTTTCTTAAAATCAGGGGTGATCAGTACCGGTTCCTCCCCCAGGGCTGCCCGTAAGTCCAGGAAGGCTGCAGTGGCGAGGGGGTTCCACTGGACCCGGTTGGGCTGCTCCTTTTTGGTGAGGTCGTGGAGCGGGGCTGCTCGTGCTGCAAACTCTGGAACAAACTGTCGGTAGTACCCCACCAGACCCAGGAACATTCTCACCTGCTTCTTGGTGGCCGGTTGGGGCCAGGTGACGATGCTGTCGACCTTGTTCGACTGAGGCTTCACCCGTCCCCTCCCGACAGTGTGGCCAAGATAGGCCGCTTCCTCCAGTCCGAGCCGGCACTTCGCAGGGTTAGCTGTCAGCCCGGCCTCCCTCAGTGACGTCAGCACAGCTTCGATCCTGCCGACGTGACTGTCCCAGTCGGTGCTGTGTATGATTATGTCATCCAAGTAGGCTGCGCAATACATCTGGTGGGGCCGTAACACCTGGTCCATCAGTCGCTGGAACGTGGCTGGGGCTCCATGTACGCCGAAGGGGAGGACTGTGTATTGGTAGAGGCCCGTGGGGGTCGCAAAGGCCGTCTTCTCCCTGGCACGGGGGGTTAGGGGAACTTGCCAATATCCCCGCGTCAGGTCCAGGGTGCTTATGAATCGGGCCGGTCCCAGCCGCTCGATGAGTTCGTCCACTCTCGGCATGGGGTACGCGTCACACAGGGAGATGTCGTTCAGCCGGCGGAAGTCGTTGCAGAACCGCCAGCTCCCATCCGGCTTGGGGACCAGCACCACGGGACTGGACCAGGCACTGCGGCTTTCCTCAATGACCCCGAGGTCAAGCATTTTCCTCACCTCCTCCTGTATGGCGTGTCTGCGAGCTTCCGGGATTCGGTAGGGTCGTAGCTTCACCGTCTTCCCTGGTTCGGTGCTGATGTCGTGGGTGATCAGGTGGGTGCGGCCAGGCATAGTCGAGAAGACGTCCCGGTTCCGGTCGACCAGCTCACGTAGCGCTTGCTTCTGCCGGCAGCTCAACTGCTCTCCCATCCTCACATCAGGGGTCGGTGGTGGGACACACTGGGCGGAGAGGGCTGGGGTCGGAGCTGGGGGTGGCTCATACCATCTCTTCATCAGATTAACATGGTAGATCTGGAGGTGGCGTCGTCGCCCCGGCTGCCTCACCCGGTAGTTCACTGGTCCCGTGCGCTCCACGACCTCATACGGCCCATGCCATTGGGCCAGAAATTTACACTCACTGGTGGGGACTAGGATCATCACCTTGTCTCCTGGGACAAATTCTCTCACCTGCGCTCCCCGGTTATACAGCCTGGCTTGCTCTTGTTGGACCTGTTCCATGTGGGCCCTCATCATGGGCCAGATCTGGGCCATCCGCCGGTCCATTTGTTCCACGTGTTCGATCAGGCTGCGGGTTTTGGACGGTTGCTGTTCCCAGGCCTCCTTTGCCAGGTCTAGTAGTCCCCGAGGTCGTCGGCCATATAATAGTTCAAATGGAGCGAAGCCGGTCGTGCTCTGGGGTACCTCTCTGACTGAAAAGAGGAGATAGGGTAAGAGCTGGTCCCAGTCCTTACCGTCAGTCTCGATTGTCTTCCTCAGCATGGACTTGAGGGTTTTGTTGAACCTCTCCACTAGCCCATCGGTTTGGGGGTGGTAGACGGAGGTCCGCAGTTGGGTCACGTGTAGCAGCCGGCACATCTCTTTTAGGACCCCTGACATGAAGCACGTCCCTTGGTCTGTCAGGAGTTCCTCCGCTATCCCGACCCGGCTAAAGAGCATGAACAACTCCTTGGCCACTGCCTTTCCTGTCGCAGTCCTGAGCGGGATAGCTTCTGGGTAGCGAGTCGCATAGTCCAAGATCACCAGGATGTACCGATGTCCCCGGCTGGACTTCGGCAAGGGCCCCAGGATGTCCATCGCGATCCTCCTGAAGGGTACATCGATAACAGGAAGGGGGATTAGTGGGTTTCTCAGGGTTACCTTAGGGCTATGGAGTTGGCACACAGCGCAGTGGCGGCAGTAGTCCTCCACAGCCTTTTTCACCCCGGGCCAATAGAACCTCGCCAGGATCCTCTCGTAGGTCTTCTCCCTTCCCAGATGGGCTCCCAGTAGGTGAGTGTGGCCTAAATAGAGGACTCGGGACACAAACGGTTGGGGTACGAGCAGCTGCTCGACTTCCTCCCCCTGTGGGTTACAGACCCGATAGAGCAGGTCACGTTTTACCCTGAAGAAGGGATAAGCTGGTGTACTCACCGCCCCTTGGGGTACCCCGTTAATGTCTCGGGCGTCTCTCCAGGCTTGAGCGAACTTGGGCTCGTTTAGTTGGGCAGTGCCGAAGCGGGTGGGCGCTTCGGCCTCCTCGCTCATCTCTCGGGGCCCATCCGAGAAGGCCAGACGGACGTCTTTCTCCGGGGGCAGGGCCTCCCCAAGCTCTTTTTCGGTCGCGGTGACGGTTCCACTGGTGGCCGGGGGGTTTGGTTGGCGTTCCCACTCTGGTAGCGGGGCCTCTACTTCACTGTCCCCAGATGTCACTGCCCAGACTGGATGGGGGGTGCGGCGGGCCGCCCGTCGGGGCCGTCGTGGCCTCATCTCGTTCGGAGACCGGGGCCCCTCCTCCCAATAGGTCCGGAACAAAGGGCAGTCTCTTCCCATTAACACAGGTACGGGTAGATTTGGTACCACTCCTGCTCTCACCGAGTGGGTTCCCCGTGGGGTGATTAGGTCCACCCACACCGTGGGGTATTTCCTGGTGTCCCCATGGATGCATGCCACAGCCACCTCTTCACCCCTCTCTTCTCCCGCAAATTCTGGTCGCAGCAGGGTGATGGCGCTGCCCGAGTCGAGCACTGCTTCAGTGTCCCGGTCCCCCACTCGTACCGGGAATCTGGGGGCCTCCGTACTCTGATGTGCCCAGCAGGTGGTCAGGTACAGGCAGGGGTGCACGGGGCTGCTCGCACCACTGGCGGTGGGCCTGGACACCTCCTTCCCAGGGCAGTTCCTGACTAGATGCCCCTCCTCTCCGCAGTTGTAGCATCTCCACTCAGGCCGTGGTCTCCCTGTATTGGGTCTGCCCCGGCGATTTGGGTTAGGGAGGGGCGGTGGGTGCTTCACAGGTTGTGGGCCCTGGGTTGGTTGGCTCTGGGTTTCGGTGCGTTCTGGTTGGAGCATCTGCTGGGTTACCTGATGGTTTTCAAGGAGGGCCACTAGGAGGTCTACCGAGGCGGGTCCCACCTGGGCTACGTATTGTTTGGCCTCCTTCGGTAGGGCGCGGGTGCATCGGTCCAACACGACCCTCTCCAACAGGGGTGGCCCCTCTCCCTCGGCCAGCCAGCTCTTAGTCAAGCGGGTCAGGGCGGCGATTTGGGACCGGGTAGGCTGGGAGGCATCATATGACCATTCGTGGTAGCGCTGGGCTCGTGCGGGGAGGCTGAGCCCATATCGGGCCAGGATGGCTTTCTTCAACTTGAGGTAGTCGGTGGCATCAGCCACGGCCATATCCCGGTAGGCCTGTTGGGCCTCCCCCATTAAGAAAGGGGCTAGTATGGCCGCCCAGTCTGCCGGCGGCCATTCTTCACGTTGAGCTGCTTGCTCGAACACGTGGAGGTACGCCTCGACGTCATCGTCGCCCGTCATCTTCATCAATACATCTCGTGGGGTCCATCTCGACCCGTCGCGTGGAGATAGGCGACAGAGTTCAACCACCGCTTCTTGCAGGGCCCGCTGGGACTTTGCCAGCTCGGTGATGACCGCTTCCAACATCATCCCTCGGGACTTCTCCTCTGCTTCTGCCTCTTGCATCTCGGCCAGGGTAGGTGCAGCCAGCCGTGTCCTTCGTCTCCCTTCACTGGGGGGTGTGGCCTCCATTCGCGGTGACCTCAGTCGCGTTGATTCTTCCGTCCAGACCAACTTTCCCAGCGTGGCATCAGTGTGCCCGCATTCTCCACCATATGTGGTGCCTGGGGGTAAATCCTGAGGCCGTGGGTGGGCCCAGCTGAAATCCAAGACACAGGAGTCAGTAATCCAGAAAAAATTAGACTTTTTATTTTTTCTGTTTTCTTTTTTTTTTTCGTTGGGGTATTGCTGATAGCGCCCCCCCTCAGGGCAAGGGTAGTAAAATGGGAGAAAATAAAAGGGCCGTTGAGGCAAAACTAAATTAGGTTCTTCCCAGACCGGGGTATTTTTCAGGGCCTCCTTCCTTCTTCACTCCGGGGCCGCGTCAGGGCTGGGGGAAGCACACAGAGATAGGGTTAGGTAAGGGGGCTCAATTATCCTCACGTGTCCGTTGGTAATGGTGGGGCCTCCTCTTAGGTTGAATCCTCCAGGTCAGTACGGTAGAGGCTCTTTCCTCTGCTCTCCCTTCCTCAGCATAGGCGCCGACCGACTCCGTTTGCAGCCTCGACCGCGCCTTAAATATCTTCCCCTGCTCATTAGGGAAAAGAGCTGCAGCTGAGTCAGTAGTTTTCCACCGTGTTCACTTACGTGCGCTGTCCGGGGTCCTGGACCTGCAGGTAGAGGGTTCTCTCTCCATGGTGCTGATCTCCCCATCACTTCCCTAGGAAAATAGACCCCTTCGCATACCTCTCCCAATGCATAACGGTTGCAGGGTTGCGTTGTGCGGGCCCTTCTGGGGTTCTCTACCCACGTGGCGCAACATGCAGGAGCAGGGGCGCCACAATATATATATATATACCATAGTGTTTATTGATTTAATATGCAATCCAGATGCACATTTTATCCTATTCACCACTATCACAAATATATCCTAGTATTCAAAATGAATCATATGGGTTTATAGTGACTTAAAAATGTAACATTAAACAAAATGGCTATAATAAATATCAAACTGCAAAGCATACAGTGACTTGCAAAATGTACATTTACAAATTAATATCTTTAAAATTGTATTTCTAAAAGGTAGTCCTATTTCTTCTGAATGAACACAGTCTTTGGCGAGTCAATAAAGCGTAACCAACAGGACATTGAAACATTGAGACAGAATTACATTTATACAAAAACATCAAAAGTGTGATTGGAGAAAGCCAGGGGGTGAAGATAAATGACAGTGGAAAAAGGCGAATGAAACATTTATTTGGTCTGATGTGGATCCCAAAATGCATTTAATGGAGAATTTTTATTAATTCAAATATGTGCTATTTTAAAATGCTAAGACTGTGGTACCTATGGTAGCAAATGTATGGTCTATCAAAAGGTGACTCAGACATCATTACAGTACCTGTGATTTTCCATTTATACATTTCCTTGAGATATAAAGCCAGGGAACAATAAAGGCTCTCAACTGACAAATAGGCCAGACTAATAGAGAAGCTTCACACAACCCATAATAGGTAGATCTGTCATGTGCTGTCAGTCACTGTTCTGTATAAACCAGTCAAAAGACTTTGCTAAATATAGAAAACACTGCCATAATTCACAGGCAGAGGGTCAGTTATAACACATTTATCGGCCCATGAAGCCTCCTTCTCCCATCACTGAAATGCAGCTCCATTAGACTGTGACAGCCTTGTTTCACTATGCAATATGAAGGGAATTTGAAATAAACACATATGTGTTGGTAATTTGGCTTTCATTGCCTCAAAACTTTTCTATTGTCTTGTTTTATTGCTGCACTCGTTTTTTTTTTTGCCTCATATGTAGTCTGTATGTATAACAACCTTCCGGAAGAAAAAAAAAGACATCCACAGAGGTAATTTAAAGACTGCAACATTGAGCAAATACAATACCCTTCACCCAGCCTAATTGAATTCACCGCAGGAAATGCACTTTTTTTTTTCTTTAGCAGCAAATATTAGACCGCTTTTTACTTCACATGAGGCTGTCGAGCAAGTAGGCAATTTTCACCAGTCGTATAGAATAATGGAAAAACTGATTTGGTGTCCAAAAATTTAGATTAAGCTGGACAGCACATCCTGTTCAAATCTTGTTAGCTACAGATCTTTCCCTTTACTTTCCAGAAACAATTCCTTCCTGCCTTCCTCTTCACAGTCTTCACAGGAGAAAAAGGTCTGGCTGTTCCACTTTGTAAATGGTTCTAGAAATAAATGAGTTCCAAGTTTTTAATTACCTGGGGGAAGAGATTGAACAAGAGGACACCGTTTTCTAAACGAGGCCATGGGCAAAATCCTGTGACCACACACGCTTGCTCATGTCTCTGAAGAACACACATGAAAAACAACAAAAAAATCCTGTTCAGGAACCATTAAAAAAAGCTGATGCCAGTCTCGGTTTGTATTCACTTTGACATTGAGCTGCTTGATTTCCAAACTTATACTTAGAAGTACCAATTGGTGCTTTCAAGATGAACAGTTTGTATTTACTTCACATAATCCAGGAAAATACTACAGTATTGCAGTTGTTAGCAGCACATTATTGGTAAGTGAGAAGAGTCAATAGCTGCTTTCACAACATTTGAACAGCCTCCAGGAACTCTCCACATCCTCATTCATCATCACAATAGATCCAGAACTCAAAGAAACTGCTGGAGCAGAATGTAAAAAAAACAACAAAAAAACAAAACAACAACTTACAATTTAATGTACAATTTAATGTAAAAACTTTCTGCATAGCTGTTTTTCCATTGTAACTGTCTTCACAGAAGGAATTGTTCAGATGATGAATAAAACACTGTCTCTGGAGTCAATGCAATCCCATCTGCTTCTGCTTACAGGACACTACAGTGGAGG
Source organism: Conger conger (assembly GCF_963514075.1). Lineage (NCBI taxonomy): Eukaryota > Metazoa > Chordata > Actinopteri > Anguilliformes > Congridae > Conger > Conger conger. The sequence goes on from NC_083767.1 coordinate 46,479,330, forward strand.
TGCGCCTTCCAGTTTGAACATAGCCTGTGATGCGTCTCCATGCTTCCATACAACACAGTGCTAATGGCTAGCTAGTGCTGAGCAGAGGTCAGGCATATTTCACTTATGGTAACAAATCAACTGGAGGCTTGTGCAGCATTGCCTCACTTTCTGGAGTTGGTTGCAGTTGGTTTAAAAGACTGATTCATCTTAGTCTTGGACTTTTGAGAATCAGAATTTTGTGTTAGGACTAGGCTTAATCTGTGTCTGCGAAATGGGCACATTATTTCAATTTTAGGCATATTTCCAACTGGCCAAGGAGGTTCTTGAGTGATGAAGGGTATTTTAGATATGTGCAGAGATTTCTGATGACCTGCCTACAGTTTGTTGTGATATTTCATACAATAAATGCACAAATAACACACTGTCAATTACTGCATAGCATACCTAGAAAATGCTGATCATTTTAACTGATAAAATTTGACCTATAAATTTAATATCGGTATCACACGTACATACACTTTGACTAATCCTGCATTCTGCATTTCTAAGAAGATATAAATATAGCAGCTTTATTGCATATTTACTGCGTGATTGTTGCAGCTGAGCTGTGGAGTGCCTGCTCTCAGTGGCCCTGCAGTGGAAGGTGGCCTCATCACCGGGTCGGCCCTCCGGTTGAAACGGTGTCTGTGAAACAGGAAGTGCCACATTTCAGACCTCTGATGAGAAAAATGAACTGTGCTGAGGACACTGGGTGACATTTTACTGTAAGTTTCAAAATCATTAAACCCAAATGACCATATTACTCTTATAAAAGGCAATCCTCGCAACACTGATTCGTATTGATCAATCAGCTAAAGCGTACAGGTCATTTAATGGGAGAACCAAAGGATGTTTTTATTTTCTGTCAATGGAAACACAAGGAGTGCTTTGTCATTCGTGCTACAGACCACCTCTGGCATTTAACTGCCAGAGACAGACAGTAACCCACCATGCCATTACTCCATCATTTGCACACAGAATAAAACCATTTGAACAATATTGCACTCTCTCACGATCTTTCACTACCATGACAACAGGCTGGATAACAGGTGGGAGGTGCGGAGAAGGCTCAGTATAGCTGTGCATTTCATATGGGAAGGTAAGCCTTTCTTAAATATGTGCACTACTTTGTATTTTTCCATCGACATTGTTGTTCTTATCCATAAATGCATACAGTATGTCAAATGTAATACCCAAAAACACATTTAGTAAAATGGATTTAGTGTTTAATGCCACGACATGTGCCCGCTAATGTGTAGCCGCAGAGCTTTGTGAAATATGCTGCAAAAATACATTTGTCATGCAAGAGATGGATTGAAGTTTGCTTTGAGAAGTAAGCCTGTGCCACAGCATAAAAGGGCATTCAGTGCACTGTTATGAGCAGCAAGCCAAATATCTCCCTGGAACATTCCAGTAGATTCAGTGATATGTAAAAACAGATTTTCCATCCGCCATTAATTTGAACAAGAGGCAACCGTTGGATGTGAAATTATTCTGTAAAAGGATTTTTTAATGGATGATATTAAACATCGTTGCACAATGGTCTGTGACAAGCTTGCGCAGACCATTCACCCCCGAATTCTGCACTGCAGCCAAAGGCATGCCCCACTTTTATTTATCTATACCTACCACTCCCACTGAATACAAAAACACACAAACGCCTGAGCCAGCAGGTAAATAGACTGAAAGGTCAACTCAAATGGGCGCTAACAAGATTAAAAATGTATCACGGGCAGCGGTAACACCTCTCATCCTCCAAAGAGGTGCCATTTCTCCCTCTTTCCTGTTCGGCGAAACAGGCGGGAATCAGATACCGCGACCTTTGACCCTTTCAAACAGGGCACGGCGTTTGATGGGCCCAATGTTGCTGGGACAAAGGCTTCCTCCTGGTCACCGGCCGTGGGTCTCTCAGCGCCGCGTGTAATTGGATCTGGCCCTCGCCAGATCGGGCGAGGCCAACGCAAAGGTGAAGGAAGCCCAGCGTAATAAGCTTACCATTGGAGCCTGCAGGCCTTCATTATTCACAGGAATGACTTAATTTTCACACCGCACGTCCACCGTCCCGCCAGCCCGGATCCTGCTTCCGCACAACCTGCCTTCACCACTGATTTATTTCCCGCCAAGTGCCTGAGTGCGCATTTGTGTGCTCGTTTGTGCCTCGGCGTTCGTGTGTGTGACCGGACTGATGTATTTTTGGGTTTCATTGGCGGAAATGGCTCTGTTGCATGTGCTCGCACACAGACCCACAAACTCACAGGACTGTTTCAATAATGGCACATCATTAGAGAGACGTATATATTTTCTCCTGCCTCTATATGATAACCACATGGTGTTACTGGAACATAGCTCTGTTTAATGGTCTAGACTAAATTCAGGGCACAGCTGGATCGACGCAGTTCCTGGCTCCCCTTGCAGACCAATCAATCCAGTGTTCTGCATTTTCCCTCCATTCAGAAACCCCCACCCTCCCTTCACGCCACTGCAGCTGATTACTATTTCTCTTTTTCCCCACACCTCGACTTCCTGGGGCTGGAGTAAACAGTCATCCCCCCACCCTGGGCGCACACCTGGGGAGGCTGATCTCCGCTGTGGCCTCCCCGGAGAGGTGGAGGGCAGGTTGAACGACCGTGCTCTCCGCTCAGGAAAGGAACCTATTACCGGCTGTTGTTGAGGGTGGGTTGAGGAGCACGATTAGCCTTGGGACGCAGGGGCAACAGATTTCCACACCTCCATCTGACAAGCTGAGCAGTGCTGCTGTCCGGAATCTGTGAGGCTAGACAAACAGCCTCGGCTCTGTCTGATCCAGTCACTGAGCAGGGCATGCAATGTGCATGTGGAAAGGCGTGGCAGAGTCGCAGCAACGTGCATGTAACGTGCATACAACATGCATGTAGAGAGAGCATGCAGTGTCGCATTAACGTGCATGCAACATGCATGTAGAGAGAGCATGCAGTGTCGCATTAACGTGCATGCAACATGCATGTAGAGAGAGCATGCAGTGTCGCATTAACGTGCATGCAACATGCATGTAGAGAGCATGCAGTGTCGCATTAACGTGCATGCAACATGCATGTAGAGAGAGCATGCAGTGTCGCATTAACGTGCATGCAACATGCATGTAGAGAGAGCATGGCAGTGTTGCAGCAGTCCTGTACACAGTCAATCTCCGTTTTTATTGTTGGTTTGTTCAGGATCTATTCCTATACTACTCCTTGAATACAATAAAAATAAAACCTGTTTCAAGGGAGATTTTATACAGAGCTGTCAAGCACTGTGGTTTGTGTGCAACATTCTCTCCCTTGATTGGTCTCATCTTCAAAGGCCCGCTGACTAGTCCTGGCTCAGGTTCTGTGGGTCTGTGTACTGTATGTGTGTGTGCGCAGACAGGTGTACATGGCCCCCACTCAACCATACACACTCAGACATGTTCTGCTGAACCTGTCGCTTAACGGAGTCACAGCATGGGTTCCCATGGTATAGGGGTGCTTGGCCATTGGCATACATGAAAGGGAGACATTACATATAAGCAGCCTGTTTTTTTAGATTGACTTTTTTGCGTTTATATACATTCACTGAGCACTTTATTAGGAACACCTAGGTACACCTACTTATTCATGTGATTATCTAATCAGCAGTGGCAGCAGCACAATGCATAAAATCATGCAGATACGAATTAGGAGCATCAATTAATGTTCACATCAACCATCCAGAATTGGGAAAAATGTGATCTAAGTGACTTTGACTGTGGAATGATTGTTTGTGCCAGACAGGGTGGTTTGAGGATTTCCTGGGATTTTCATGGACAACTGTCTAGAGAATGGTGCGAAAAACCAAAAACATCCAGTGAGCAGCAGGTGGGCGGGCAGAAACACCTTGTTAATGAGACAGGTCCAAGGAGAATGGTCAGACTGATCAAAGCGGACATGAAGGTGACAATCACACAAATAACCACACATTACAACAATGGTATGCAGAAGAGCATCTCTGAACACACATGTCAAACCACTTAAGTGGATAGGCTACAGCAGCAGAAGACTTAATTAGTCAAAAAAATAAGTCTTAAAAAATACCTAATAAAGTGCTCACTGAGTGTATAAATAGCTATGGAGCAGTGGAAGAGTCCTGTCTTTTAACTTTTCATGAGACATTAATTAGTCATGGGCACATCTCCAAGGGAGAAACGAGAGTGCATCATCGGATTCGAAGATGACGCCCAGGAAGGGAGAACTGGCGGCGGTTTTCTTGGAAAGCAAAGGGGCGGCAGAAGGAGATTACGCAGGCAGGTAGGCCGGAGCTGTGTGCGGGAGCGGAAAGGAGTCGGGCGGGGGGAGGAGGGGCCTTGCTGGAAATGGGGGTTAGAGAGGAGAGGGAGGTGTCGGGTCTCAGGAGAAAGGGGCGGAATTACCCCAAGCGTGGAGGAGCCCACTGTCGGGCAACGGTTAAGGACAAGGCTGGTATAGAAAAATGTCTTTTTGAAGAGCGTTTTTCCATTCGGACAGCTCCTCTGCCAATGTGAGATTTCCCAGGGGGCAATGTGGGGGGTGGGGGGTTGTAAGAAGAGGGGTAGATCATGGAGGCTGGGAGTTGTGGGGGGTTGGGAGTGGGGGGGGGGGGGGTGTTGAAGTCAATAGGACTGCTGGAGGTGGAATCACAATGTCTCAAGCTATAAATTCTGAACACTGATAGACCTACATTGGTGTGAGGTCTTGGATATTGCCTTCATTGATCTTTCAGCAGAAATAACTTTGTACGTCACACGTAAATCACCAAACCACTTTTGGCTTGCTGGTATGATAGAATTTAGAATCGAGTGAATTCAAAAACAGAAAGAAAAAAAAAAGTAAACATTTTCAGAAACTTGAACAACAGCGGACGTGTAGATGAAAACTTTTTTTTCAAAATCTAATAATAGTCACCCTTCCCATCATCATCTTCTACTATAGCTATGAGTAGTGGCTTTTCTAACATTTCACACACACACACACACACACACACACATACATACATTTATATAACACAGGCCAATTATGTCTACATTTAGTTTATGTAAATCTTTTTATGTATATTGGTGGTTTCTAGTATTCTAGTTTGTACATTGTGTATTTACTGAACATAGCAATTAATTCACCCTTGGAAATGAACAATCTTGACCTGACTACCCGAGTTAAGAGACTCACACTGCAAAAAATGTCTGTCTTAACAGGTGTTTTTTGTCTTGGAATAATATTTCCACTTAAGATCTTAACTTTCAGTCCAAGATTAAATCACTTAAGCCTTGTTTTGCAGGTTGCAGGTTAGGGGAAGTCAAATTCAGAATTACTGTGTGTGGCATTAAAGACCGGGGCTGGGGCTGATGTGGAAATAATGATATGGTCCTCGTGCTGTACGGTTGGCCAGAGGCCTCCAGAGCAAATGAGCCTAGCTTTGATTAAAGTTGGCTCGCCCACGTTTCATGCCACAGTGTGAGCAAATTTGCAGAGGCGAAACGCAGCCTATCTATGAGTGGGAGCAAGGATATCAGTTTCTTTATTGAGTCTAAATGAACTTTCAAAGGTTAAATTATTCTGGAGTGCAGTATGTAATGAATTTAACCCCCACCATATATGCTGACATTAATCCGGGTGCTCAGAAATGTGCTGGGGATATGGGTAGATAAGAAACGCACTCTTGTGTGCTTAATTTAATAAAAGCACACATATGAGTGTTTCTGCGAAGACAGACATGTACTGTGTGTGCTTACATTCTGAAGTCACGCTCCCTCTCCTTTTGTGATACCCTAATGGAGAACACGTGTCACCCCTACCAAAGACACAGTCTGCTTCAATACACACTCTACCGCAATGAGGTCAGGAGTATGCACTGCAAGGCTTCACATGTACATCTGAGAAGGCCGCGTTTCTATAGCTCTAACAGCGTTTCACAATTAAACCAATTCCCTGTGCTATGCAGTCATTTATCAAGAACTGAGTGTACAAAGTACCGGCGATAAATGTCAGCGCAGTTTTAAGCAAAATGTCTGGGAGTTGGAAATAATGTAGTTTATTGTTGCCTCTTCATACCTGCGCCATCTTCTCATGTTGCTTTTTTGTATTCGGTTGTTTTTGGTTTCTCCCCTCCACCAACTGCATTGATTTCTGATCAGCTCTCGGGAGAAATTCTACTGTCTGGGCGTGACTGTGGGAGACAATCACCATTTTTTAAAATGAGACATCTGTTGTCTACTGCTATATGGCTGTATCATATGCTATATCGAGCCCTGTGGCTCTACAAACCATTGTCTGTGCTCATTCTATTGTACACTGTGTGCTTTTTTCAGTAAGTCTGTTTAATTGTATTTATTCATATTACAGTGTTTCTACATAAAAAGCAATTATTCTGCCAGCATATGAATTGATGGCCCAGTGTAAGCAGTTTATTGAATCACATGAGCAGGAATGCTGACTGCTGTTATTCATTTCGTGTGTTTGTATGTGCGTGCGTGCGTGTGTGTGTGTGTGTGCTAATATGTGGATGTACTGTGTTTGTATAATGTGTATATTCTTGTATAGTCCTTGGGGAGTGGTACGTGTAGGCGTAATTTCTTTGCGAGTGTGGGTTTGTATGCATGTGGGTGCGTGTGTGTGTGCATGTTTGTATGCGTGTGTGTGTGTATGTCTGTGTGTGTGCTAATTTGTGGATGTACTGTATTGGTATAATGTGTATAAGCGTGTTTATTCCTTGGGGAGTGGTACGTGTGTACTCTAGGTGGATATTTGCTTATTTGTGCGTGTCCTTCAGCTTGAATTCAGTATGAACACGTATCAGTGTTGCTATTTTTTTATGAGGCAAGGGAAGGCAACTGGGGAATCGTGTTTCTGAAAGGTAGGGCTCACATGTACAATCAAAGCTCAAATGAACCCTGACACATCTTTCAGAGGAGTCCTCCTGGTACTACAGTGATGTATTTTAAAAGGCATTTTCCACACTCATAAAGGATTAATCATATTTGGCTTTGGTTGAACAGCATTCTGCCTCGAGTGCCAACATATGCACACATAAACATCGCAATATAGCAGTATGAAATTTTTTATACTTTTTTTCAGCCTTGGCGAAAGTCATTATTTTCTCTCGGCACAGCTGATGTATCCAGGACGAGATTATCCATGGTAACTTCTGATATTCATTCATTCAGCCATTTGTGGAAGCATTTCAGGTGAAGCACTCAAGGATTTCAAAAGTAAAGCTTCAGATGCAAGTCTGGCTCCTTCACGACCTGACACTGCTGCTGAATAGCAGAAGACTCTTGGTAGTCATTATCACCCCACACCCCCTCTAAATGGTGACTTTGATCTGCCAAACTTCAGAAAAGAAAGAAATACCCCACCCCTGCTAGCCCACACCCAACTAGGACACACCCCACCCTGCTAGCCCACACCCCACCCCTGCTAGCACACACCCCACCCTGCTAGCACACACCCTTGCTAACCCACACCCCACCCCTGCTAGCCCACACTCAACTAGCACACACCCCACCCCGCTAGCCCACACCCCACCCCTGCTAGCCCACACCCCACCCCTGCTAGCTCACACACCACCCCTGCTAGCCCACACCCTTGCTAACCCACACCCCACCCTGCTAGCCCACACCCTTGCTAACCCACACCCCACCCTGCAAGCCCACACCCTTGCTAACCCACACCCCACCCTGCTAGCCCACACCCTTGCTAACCCACACCCCACCCCTGCTAGCACACACCCCACCCTGCTAGCCCACACCCCACCCTGCTAGCCCACACCCCACCCCTGCTAGCCCACACCCTTGCTAACCCACACCCCACCCTGCTAGCCCACACCCTTGCTAACCCACATCCCACCCCTGCTGTAATAGAAATGTAGCCTGCTGCGGTGCTGGTAACGTGTTTCCGCCGTGAAGCAGCCGGAGACGGGGGGGATCAGCGGTGGGGCAGACAGACAGGCTGACACAGTGTGATTGCACGCTTAAGATGCAGCATTACAGCTCTCCCCTGGGAATCCACTGTAATGGGATAATCCATCATGAGGGGACCAAGGCAACAGTGGGGCTTTAGTCACAGAACCAGTGAGAGAGAGAGAAGGAAAGAACAGAGCGAGAGTGTGTGTCTGTGTGCGTGTGAGAGAGTGTGTGCATGTGTGCGAGAGAGAGGAGAGAACAGAATGAGAGAGAGAGTGTGTGCATGTGTGAGAGAGAGACCAAAAGACAGAGAGAGACACCGAGAGAAACTGAGAGAGACAGAGAAAATAAACGATTGTCTGGAGAGCAAAAATTTAAAACTATTTAAAACCCTTGGGTCAAAAACAATCATATGTCTGATACTGACACAACTTCATGTACCTGCCAGTTAAAATTGCAGCTGAAGTTGTTCAGAAAATAAATATTGAAGATGGACATCATAAAAATCACTTGCTGTATGACCTCTGAAAATAACATTTCACAGTGCAACTGCACAGCCTCACTGAGTGGCCCACACCACAGTCCCATTAGACCAAAGCCTTGAGCTGCAACATCCCTGAGCCCAGACAAATTGAATTCTCTCTCCGAGAAACACACGCCGTACAGTCTGAGGCGCGCACTTTCAGCTGTAAATTGCGCTGGATGGAGGTGAATATTGTAGCGCGGCCAAAGTTGCGGAGTGGAATGATGGAGTGAGGGGAAAACAGAAAGTCACTCTTAAAACCCGCGCAGATGCGGCTGAGAGAGGACAGGTGGCGGACGCAGCCAGCACCTTCGTCATCGGGCCCGGCACTCCTCTCCCAAACTCTGAATACATTCCTCCTCCTGCTTTAATCACTCCATTAGTGTCACTGGGACGGCTGTAGCCTCCTGTAGACCCCTCTCCGGGCGGTGGGACTCTGTCCGACATTAAAACCGATTAAAACGGTTCTGAAGTATGAGGCTAGGTAACTCTTTTGTACAGAACTTAGGGAGGGCGAGACAGTGTATTGACAGTTGTGTGTGTAATTGCTGCCGTGTATAAAAATACGAAGATGCCTCCCTCGTAACTCCCCCGCCTACGGGGGTGAGGGATTCCATCATTACCTGTACACCTGAGCGGAAAACAACACCTGCACACTCGTACCTGTGCAGCCGTGTGGAACCAGCCTCTGTCTACCTGCTGACACGAGGGTAATTACACCTGGGAGCAAATTACTGCATGCAGATCTCAGTACTCTGAGTAATTTGATTACTTCTCTACCTTGGGGAACGTTGTGCTCGCCTTGATTACGGGAATCCTGAGACCAGATGCAGAGAACAATGTTAAGCTTGAACTACAGTACATTGAAGCATATTATTTATTGACCAGGTGCTAGGGCCACAAAGCAGGGCTACTGAGTTAGCCGGAGCACAATGTAAAACCCGGAACCGCTGTTTTTACTTCAGTCCATGTTCCAGATGTGGGCAGGGTCCAGGTTTGCATTTATCCGGTTAACTCAGTAACACTGCTTTGTGCAACAGAACCTTGATTAATTTGTTATTGAAGATTTTAAATGTAGAAAATGTAGCGAATCCATGCACACAGCTGAGGTTCTACTGACAGTAAGTATTTATAATTAAAATTGATTCAAATGATTTTTCCCTGACCTTTAAAGGAAATCCTATATTTTTCATTTTAAATCACTTTCAGAATAAAGCATATATTGGATATTTGGAAAGATCAAAGAGAATTCAAGAGAAGATGAATATTTTAGGATACTGTAAAGTCCTGTTTAATTGGCTTTCAAATGATCTCTTATCTTGTATCTGAAGATCATGAATAATCTCATGAAAGGCTTGGTAAATATGTGACATTTTTTATGATTCTTTTGTTTGAACTCATTAACTGAGCCTTTATGTAACAAAAAAAAAAAAAGACAAAAATAAATCAAGCAAGATGTTTACTGTAGGAGTGTAGGTGCATCTGCATCTAAATGTTCCATTTACTGTAGTGTGCTTTTAAAATAGAAATAATCCTTTTTTTATATTTTCTTTGCAAATTAACTTTGACAAGAGATGAAAAACAGTTACTCTTGGCTGCTCTGACTGACAGCTTGGAACACTGAAATCCAATGCGAGACATGACTCCATACATGTCATTCCATCCACAATCATTAGCAGCCTCTTCATTATGATAATTAAAGGAAAAAGTTAACACAGTGGATTTTTTTTTTTTTTTAATTTTAAGCCAACTGTTAATTTTAGAGCTCTAAATTATCTTTATTTTCAAGGCAGACTTCACCAGCTGTTCCATGTAGATTTGCAGAGAAGTCTGACTACACTGTAAAAAGTCAATTTTACGGTAAAATACTTACAAATCTGTTGCGAGAACTTTACTGTTTAAAATGGTAATAATATATTAAGCATATGGCAGCAAGCTGTATATCTAGCAAACACTAAATGGATTATGGTGTTTCAATGTAAATAATACAAGTGTTTACATTCCAGCTATTTACAAAGTTGTACCATTGCTATTTTACAGACTTACTGTAAAATTACCATAACATTCACGGACATCAGTGTACCTGATAGAGGTTTTGGTTTCTCCTGAAGATGAATCATACAAGGCGCAGTGGTAGCTTAGCTTGGAGACAGCACAGGGGAAGTCCTCATGAGTACACAGCAGACAGGATGGTACCGTTTGACAGGAAAACCCTGTCAAACAACACAAAGAGATATGCAGCCAGCTATGCAGCCACGGCTGTTCACTGTGATGCAATTGTGAATGTAATACACAAAGATTAATCACAACTGTCAGATAAAATGGACAGTACTAACAACATCCCTGACAGAACATGGTGATGCCAATTGCACGTCAGTCGAGGTAATTGCCAACATATGGGCAGATGAAACCTTTCTGAAAATCCCCAGGCATACAGATATCACCAGCCATCACCGTGAGAACACACAAGGAGTAATGCGATTGGTTCTGCTTCACACAGCAAAAGCGTAACAGCAGCAAGCATTTTTATCATACAAACAATTTCTCCAGTAATATAATGCAATTCTAGAAATGTTGAGAGAGAGAGATACCAAAGCTTTCCAATAGAAAATGCATTCCTTCAATACCCCAACGCATGTTTATAATCAGCATCTGCATGTCACTCACCAAGAGTTTACATGTAGATTTGAATCACAATTACCTGACAAAAGTCCCTTCATTTAGCTGAGATAAATAAATAAATAATACTTGAGCAGGATCTCAACATCGTTTCCATTGGCTCGTGAGTGACGCCAGTGGTGAGGGGAGGCAGTGAATAGCCTCTCAGCAAGAAGGCACTGAGTTTGAACCCCAAACCAGGTTAACTGGAGACCCTAAATTACCCACAGGTATGAATGTGTGTGGGTCCTGAAATGGATTGGTGACATCTACACAAGTTTCAATTATATTTAGATTTCTTGTGCTATAGCCAGACCTCACCTTCACCCTGCCTGGCTATGGCACAATGCTGCATGTTTTCCTGTGGATGCTCATCAGTAAATATCTAGAATGTGCTAACGTACCATGCCATCCTTTGCCTCACAGATGGAAAAAACAAGAGAGAAGACAGTGTGAAAAGTTATCCATTTGTAATCCATTTTCCCATATTCTCATATTTCTTACTCATGGGTCCCCATTAGTATAATCAAAATGATAAAATGCATAATTTGTTAGCAGTTTAATCCCAGTTGTCTGGGCTGGTGGTCCTTTTATCCAGGCCATTGAAAAGTGTCTGCCCCTTGTGACCGGTGCCATTTTTTAAAATATTTTTTTTAGCCAATTGCCAAAGCCTGAGCTGGTGAAACCAATCTCCAAGACAGAAAGGGCACTTACAGGTAATCTCAACAACCTCTGTAACACGCACTCACACCACCTCCTGAGCCTGAATCATTCAGCCGGTTCCTCTGATTACACATTACAAAGCATCCATCTATGAATGTTTGCCCAAGGCTTCAGCTCTATCTGTGCGCTTACCGGGAGCATGCAGGCCAACTCCAGCAGGATCACATTCCCTTTTATTAATCAAACTGCCTAGGACTGCAGGAAGGAGCTGGCCATTGGTGGAACACTTTGATCTTCTCCATAGTTTGACACATTAACCCCAGTAATGGAATTACTTAACTATAGCTTTGAATTGCTAACAGAAAAATAGTGCTGATGCGCAGGTTGTCACCTGCATTATGATTATGCATTCAATTTATGGTAATGCTATTTTTAAAAAGCTGTAATACTGTATGTGCAGGAATGTGAGCACATTTATTTTGGGGATTTTCTCCAATTAAAACTTCAGTTTGCTTTTGTGGCACTCTGTTACTCTGTTACAGATTCTCTACCCAGGAAGACCTGGAGAAACATGTAGCTCAAAGTGAAAAATGAGTTTATTACTGTTTACAAGTCAGTGCGGCCTAATGCACAACATCTTCTAAGGGCCCACGCAATGACAAGGATCGTTGGGTTGTTCGAGTACGAGTCCTGACAGACTTATTTCCGAGGAGAGCACGCTATCGTGGAGGGGGAAAAAAACTGTGCTACATCATCTTAAGATCGCTTTTCCCTTGCTATCGGACAGGACCTTCCTCTAATTACAGCTCACAGAATGATTGTTTGTTTGCCGGAGATGATAGCATCAATAAGAGAGACCGTTTCAACAAATGCAAGCGGAGACATTTTTCATTTAAATGGGAACTCCTCTGCCTCCCAGCTCAGGGCCTTGTCTGAGCCAAGCAGAGAAAAAGCCATTTGCTGGAATGCACTGCTGAGGATATGTTACGAAAGCAGCAGGGACAGGTTAAGAATTGATATGCCGTGCTCTCGTCCATCACACAATATCCACACGCGTAATGACATCGCATTTCGGAGAACATTACGCGGCTTTTCTTTCTTTACTATCGGCTCTCTGAGTGTTTGTGCTGCAGGTTAATTCTCATTTTGCTTGTGTATTTCCATACACCCAAGACAGACATACACAAATCTTTTAAAGTGATTTACTTTTAGCCCGTTGGTAGTTAGTTTCGCATGGTTGGGCACAGTGGTACGGCACAGACCGCATACAGAGAGAATCCATAAAACAGCCCGAGAGACCTTACCCATTCTTTCCTTTATTTTCCTGTGAATAGGGATTCACTTTGTATCCCGACTATTCCCATCGTTCATTAGCCAGGACTGCGGCTGTTCGTGTCGGCTGCAGAGCAGCCAGAGTGCACTGTGTTGGGGAAAGGTGCTTATTGGGTGGGACATAAAAATTACCCATCATCCCACAGCCAATGTGCCAACACAGGAGAACCTGATACACAGTACTTTATCTATCTCTTGGTTGAATTTCCACTTACGTGTCGGTTTAGCAAACATGCAGAGTCATCTAACAAAGGCTATTGTGAAAGATGTGGAGACAGTTACTGTGGATATGTCTGATGTAGGCAGCATTGGCTTTCACATTATTTTTTGCGCTATTTTGGTGGTATGCCAATGATTTATAGAGCAGAAATCTGACCGAGGCGTTCATCCTCTTCGATACAGAGTGACATGGGGTACGAATGCTTCCCGTGTCATTTAAAGAACATTCTCTGACAGGAATTTGTTGTCTCAGCCGAAACCTAAGTACTCAGTCGATCCCCAGATTTCCTGTTTTCCACTAAAGCATCTCTGATTCTATAATACCATATTAACAATTTCACAGAGGCAGGAGATTCTTTCCAGGGCTTCAGATCCCAGCCTTTAATGCATTCATTACCATGCAAATTGGTTGGGGAATCATCGGCTAAAAGTGTTTGACATACTCTATTTGAAAGTCTGTAAATGCAATTAATGGGACTTTTGTCAGACAATTGCCATTGTTTGGATCCCATTAAAAGTTTCCAAATAAAAATTCTGTAGTGAGGAAACCGCCACCATGTCCAGGCTGAAAGGGGCCCTCACAATGTCATAATGGGATAATAAACGCAATTTTATCCAGTCTTTTCACTGCAGTACAGTCAGGGTCCCTGAACAATTTGACTGAATGCAGATTGAATGATAAACACCTTCCTGTTTGCTTGTCATCCTGATATTACATTGTATTATTCTGCTCCTTAGAAGAAGGCCCTATTCTATTCCTGGAAACTTATACTGCAAAGATTTTAATTAGTCTGTATGTAAAATAGGCCAAGACTATTGTTATCTGTCAGTATAATTTATGGTTTTAGTTTACACCAACAAAATATTAAACAATGTCTCTGCATACAGCTTTGGAACCATCTGGTTCATATTCTGTCCAAGTTGACGTTTTTTTGTGGGTTTGTTGGAAAGCCTTATTATGTAAATATTGAATTATGAAATAAAAATAATTACCATTTATCAACACTACTGGAATTGTGAAAATTTGCTCACAAGCAATAAATCTGCGCTTGTGTAGCAGATGACCCCCTATAGCCTTCCATTGGCTACTTTAACTAGCTGGGTAGGAAGATGAAAAACTGTGAAAGGCTATCCAACATGCTGGCCTGACAACATTGAATCATTAATACATTAAAACACACTGATCTAATGAGCCAGCTAGGCTCTAGTCATACTTAGCTTGACATTTATAGACAGTTACAGTTAGTACAGCACTGTTTACTTAAAATATCAGATAATTAATTTAAGTGTGTCAATTGGTTAGTAAGCTAAATGTGTGGTCTCTTAGCTACAGTAGCTAACCCAGCATTGTTATGGGCAGAACATCATGTCTTGCATTAGATTTAATCTTTTGTTATGAAATTAATTTGATATGTCCAGAGGCACTCATTCATGATACTGATGATAATGACATCCATCAGCATATGGATGGCATTTAAAATACATATACAGTTGTCCCCAACAGGTTCCGTGCTTGGGTTCAGCATGCTCTTCTGATATAATTTATGGACTGGATAAATCAACAACCTTACTTACTTGGGGGGTAAAATCACCCACGTAAAATCACAATAATAGTTTTGTGGATTTAAATAATTTAATATGTTCACAAGTGCTGCTTGTCCAGCCCTGATTTATGTGTCTGTTTTATACATTTGGACACAGAGGAGTGTGATGGAAGATAATAGACTGCAATGCTGGGTAATGGAATAACTGTGACTGAAATATAAGGGTTGACAGTGCCATTATACTCTCCATAAAAGTACCTGAATTGCTTCAGTAAATATCAAGCTGCATAAATGTTTAGGCTATTATGTAACATATTGTGTAATATTAATACAAGTGGAATGTATAACAATTAACTAGAAATGCACACTTTTAGCTTACACATGAGACCACTCAGTATAGCCTACTATCACCTGAGGTATAATAGTTTAAAATGTATTATATTCATGAACAATCAAACTATACAACTATTTTAGTTAAAACGACTGCATTGTCTAGACTCTAGAGACGCCATATATACAGAGAATTAATGGATGATTACAGGCTGCAATGCTATATGGTGGAGTAACTTTAGCACTAACAGTTGTAGTGTTGTTCAGGTAGATAATACAATTGTGGCCATAATACTGTTAACGTTATTATGCCATATTAAATGTTCTCACGTGCAGATCTGAATAAATGACTGAAACCCTCAGCTCCTACAGAACACCACTGACTGCAGTATTGAAATGGAACATGGACTTTAAATGAATTTAGCCCAGAGGGAAACAGGCTCATCACGTGCAAAGGGCTTTCACAGAATCACAGCAGATTAGGAAACTCATGAGACCAATGCCAAGTGGCTACTAATGCAGAATCCAATACACATACACACACAGATGCAGGACTTCATAGTAATCCTCTGAAATCTCATTATTTAAGGTCACCAGCTTATCAGAGACAAACCCATGATGGCGTTACCTGTGTCTTTGCTCACAGGCAGAGGAAGCTCATTTCCTCATTTTCAGCTCACTGCTATCGCTACAGGTCAAGGACATCTGAGAATAGGCAAATCCTCGAAAACAGAAGGACTACATTCTTGCACAAGTATTCCACATTCTAACGAGAGGCTGTTCCCGGAAGTGAAAAAAGGGGCGCTATTAAAAGAAAAAAAAGAAAGTAGTCCGCGGATGACAAGTAGATTGATTTTCCTTCAAACAGCGGGTGACTGGATGATTTTTTGCTGTGCTATAAAAAGCTTTGATTGCGTAAGCACAGAGGGACATTTTCAGCTAGCGTTGTCCTCTGCCATACCACAGACCAGGCCACTGCCATGTCCGGTCCTCCATCTTACGAACGGCCTGGCACAGCCTCATTGGGGGAAGGGGGGGGGGGGGGGGGGGGGGGGCATTTCCATCACACCATCTCTACCTTCCTGGATGTTTTCACCATGTCGCACTGCATTATTTTAGGGCATATGGACACGGCTCTAAAAAAAGAATGCTACCCATCCAGTTCCTCTAGGCGATTGCTCATTACCTGACATCATAGCATCCAGTCATCTGGACATCTGGTGAAGTCCTCCACCCCGCTCCCAGAGGAGGACTGTCTGGTGTCCGAGGCCTGGGCTCTTTGGCATCGCGGTTGTGTGGTTGAGTCAGGCCGCTCGGTCTGTGTCGGGAAACTGACTGTTTTTGAGCTGACACTGTATCTGGGGCTGACACCTCTCCTGTGCCCATCAAGCCTTGTTATTCTTGGAGGCTATGGTAGTATTTTTGGCTTTACACACACGCGTGCACACACACATGCACATACAGACACAAACATATGTGCAACCACGCACACGCGCACACACACACACACACACACACACACACACACACATATTAACCATAACTTTAACTGACCGGGACTGATTCTCTTTACTGAATGAAACATTCTGCTGTTAACAGATTGTCTCTTACCTTCAGAGACTCCCGTGTTAGTAGAGCAGACCTCGTATGTATTCGCTGTGTTCTGCTGCCAGTTGAGTCTCTGCCTGCCAGCTCAGAGCACATGTCAGTGTTGGACCCATACTCGGGAAACCAACGATGCCATTCTATTTCAACAGGGATTAGCCGACTGAAAATATTATACGTACTGTATTTACGTTAAAGGTAATAGTCATGAGCGGTGGGGCTCATTAAGAGTAATCTGTCGCAGTGAGTGACAGTGATAAGACCTTGGTTTTGACGAGCCATGTGAGGACAGCAGGCTCAATGGCTCACATCCTATGCTTTGTGCTCTGCAATAGTACAGGTCACTCAGTATGACTCCTGCTCTCCAAACAGTGAGCACAGGCATTCTGAAGTACTGCGCTGACCTAATTTATCTAATTGAACCTCTTACACATGCTGCTCGGGTAGCACTGCTAATAATATTCCTGATTTATATCATCATTTTCCCCAGCAAGTGCTGTGTGTCTGAAGCACAATGAAATAATGGCGCAAGCACAGTACAAAGTCAAAACCACAGGCCGTTGTCTGTCTGAATTGATCAAGGGGAGTGCAAATGAGAAAGGTCACCTCTCAGACAAAGCCGGACATGTCCGAAAAGGTTCCCCACCAAGTGGGACATTTCTGCCGCAGCACCTTCGAGTATTCCAGTCTCTCTGCGAGCCGCGAAGCCGGTCCGTAACCCGGCCTGTCATGCAATGCCAGGACTCACCATCCAATAACACCTTCAGGTAGGGGTCCACAAAGCCATTCTGGAAATCCGCTTAGGCAGGCAGGGATCTCGATAAATTGTTTCATCTGAACCAGCCTTAGCAGGGGTGTGGAACTGCCACAGTGCCTATGCACACAATCACCTACCGTCAACCAGGGCCAGAAATTGGCTTCCTTCTGAACAGCTCAGGGTGAAATGCTGCAACTATCATTGTCAATGTAAAAAACAATAAAAATAACATTCTGTACGCGGTCAAAGTGATTTGACTTTAAACTTTTATTTTGCTTTAAACTGACGTTTACACTGTTACAATTGACTGTCCCCTGAAATGGAGCTGTCCATGTACGGGTGCTGAACTGAATCAATGAATGGAGGCATGCATACTGGTTTTCACTCCAATGACCTCATCTGATTACATAATTAGGTTAAAAGCTGTATGAATGTATACGCTGTATACATTTTTCCTGGATGTTGGCAAACTAAGATTTTATTATGAGATGAAAAGACACTGGTATACCTCCATGCGTATGTACATGTGTGTATGCTTGCGTAAACATGTCCAGTATTTATGTCTGCATTAATATTAATCCCCTCTGAATCATATATCACAGGAACTGAGGCCTTAAAGATATTTGCACTTGGGATTTGGCATTCATGTGGAAATGTATCAGAACGAAGAGAGCACTGTACAGTACAGTATGTAGGCTGCGTGGCGTGTCCTGTGTCTCATGGTTAAGATGGAATAACAGAGAGAATGCTGGGAGACGGCATGCCAAGCTGCTGTACCTGACTGCCTGCCAGTGTGCAGCTGGCAGACTGCCCTACCATTCACTGCCTTACCCAGCTCCACCGCCAACCCAAACGGCTCTTTCACTCCCCTGCCTCCCCCGGAACAACACCCTGATCCAAAGGGGCTCTGCCTCCCTGTTTGCACCAGAAAAACCGCAACACAATTCAAACGCCGTACAAAATTAAAGATACACAAGAAGATATATCGAGGGTTCGGTGAGCGAGGGTCATAAATGCCATTTTCCTAATTTTACAGGAGAGCCAAAACCAATGTTTGAATGAACCAACGTTTTTGGGATGAGTCATTACATACATTTTTACCCTTTATTTCGAGGTAATGTAGTTTTGGCACTAGATAGATCTCATCAAGAGCTTTCTTTTGATATACTATAATACAAATTTCCGCCCAAAATGTCACTTACACCAAACCTTTGATATATTGTATATACAATCATCATGTTATAGTGCTTATTATCGATATTAGACACGCAATCAGTATTATACAGAATAATTTTCAAATATGGCATATCGCTCTTATGCATTATAATGTACAACTAATTGCAATGTAAAATGTAAATATTATATAATTGAGGGCTATGTAAATGGTGCCATCCTATTAGTCAAATCATTGTTGTGTATAACAATGTGCTTATAACAATGTTTGGGACAAGAATAATTCTGCTAGATTCAATAAATCTCTGTCTGTGCAAGCTGTCCTGGCAGCGAGTTCCTCTGAGCATTACAGAAGAATGAAATATAACTCATAGCTCATTATTTCTTTATTTACTTACTCATTTATTTACTTACGTACAAATTGCAAACCAAACACAGTATCATATGAAATATTATATATATATATATATATATATATATATATATATATATATATATATACATTAAATAATACTTTCATATGAATTAATTTCTAGGCTAGCTAATATGCCTATGAGACTAGGTTCAGCAGTTTTCCCCAAAAAAATTCTAAACAAATCTACGCTGCATAGTGTTTGAACAGTCGTCCCAATGTGTCTATTAACCGTTATATTAAGTATTAAATTGAAATCCTCGATGGGTGGTTATTTTATGGGGCCTCGGGATAATAAACTTTTAGAACCTTAGGCGGTGACATGTGGGCATAAGAAAACCAGTAGCCTACATTGTTATTTTTTTACGATTCTTTCCGAGACCAAAGTTATTTACAGTTACAATGCGCTCAAATTATCAAGGCTGTTAGGGGCTTAATACTAATTAAACGAGATATCAAGATGGAGATATTACGTGTGTCCATGCATTATCTAGCTATCTAGCTTCTGTGACATTAATTAATATAGCTATAAATTAATGTGGCAGAAAATATTTTGATTTAATGACTGCCTATTTAACATACATAACCACAAACTGATTGCTAATATATGGTACTCTTGTTTTGAAATCGCTTGAGACAAAAATCACACACATACACACGCACACACACCCTTGCTACCTGTGGGTCTGCACTTTCTCTGTGTGTTGAACGTGAGACCACTGCGTCATAAGATTCTTCTCTTTCAGCTGCTCTACTAGAAGGACCACGACAGACAGTGATTAACGGAAACTGTATCGTAATCGTGATGAAGTTCTCAACAAGTATCTCCCGCTCTCGTCAGTACTTCTGCCCAGGAGCTAAATGTATCGGAGTCCGTTTGGGAAAAATTGGAGCTGGCTACGTTTTTCGAGTCGCAAGCACTCCTCTTGTGCGTTCTGTCTCTTATCATTAGGAGCGATTTCATTTTGGTTTTGATCACATTTTCTGCTCTTTTTGTTATTCTGGCGTCGTCTTCAAGCACTTTTTGTCTATCTGTCGTCGGATTTGACAAGATCTCTGCAGTTTTTGTGCCTGTCACTGTCGAGGAGTTACAAGCCTCTGTCATTCACAGATCCACCGTTACCCCAGGTGTTTCGGGGGTGTTGTGCAAGGTTGCGGTATTTATGCTTTTATTCGAACGCTTTTTAACGTCACTCATCCGTTCGGGAAAATAGAGCCGTTCGGCTTATTCTTCTTAATAGCAGAGGAATCTTGAAAAGCCTCTTTGTAAACTTGCTTTAACGACATTTTTGGATTTTTTCCGCAACCTTGAGTCAGATATTTCACGAACATAGATCAATGTGCGTGCTGATTCTCAACGCGTAGTGACTTTTCCTACCAAGGATCAGAGGAAGGTATTTGCCATTTATCACACGATGGCTGCCGAAGCGCTGTGAGGTTTCTGATGTGCAGCGTATTTTCAAGATGTGTTTTTTAGGGATTACACGTGGCGAGAGGCGCTCAGTCAAAGGGCGAGTGGGCTGGTGAAATAGACGAATTTATTCTTGTTCAGGGGAACTGGTATCGATGGCTTCGTCCCCAAAGTTGAGAAATCGGAAGGATGCCAACGCCTGGCCGAGAATGTCCTCAACTTTCTGGGCTGTGGTGATATTGACCAGCTTACTCATCATCTACTGCGGTAGGTAGCCTACACTGCATTCCCGTACAGCCATTAACTTGTTCGGCGCGAATGTTGCTGCTGTAACGTTGTTATGACGTTTTTAATATAACTGCAATAGGTGTGGGCAAAGACTTGGGCAAATGCTGGAGTCGTTGCGTAGTTTTGTGTAATTGATTTATTTGAAAGAGGTTTAACCACAGTTTAAGAAACGCTTAAACCACCTTCAATTAGGATGTCATTTTAATTTCCACACACACACACACACACACACACACACACACACACACACACACACACACACACACAGGCACATATATACACGCACGGACGCACACATGTAGGCACACACACAGACAGGTTTTGCACATTTTGAGGGGTGGGAATTATTATGGGTTGCTCCTCTCTCCTGCTACAGAGTGAAAACAGCCCCCCCCCCACCTCTATTTCTATGTCCCTCTCTTTCTCTCTCTCCCCCCCCTCTCTCTCTCTCTCTCTCTCTCTCACACACACACACACACAAAGTGATTTTCAAGTTGCATACAAACATGTCTAGTCACAGAACTCGCAGTTTGTGTTAAGCAATCATGTTGGTTAAGCACACATCGTACGGATGACAGAGTTGGTGTTTGGGATTAAGAACAGCTCTGTATAGACATCCTGGCTGATATTCCTGTATCCTGTGGGAGGCTGGGAATCCTTTGGCAGCCTGGGAAGTGCTGAACTGGGCCTCAGGGGAACGCTTCCCTTTCCGCACCCTCCTTATTTCACGTTAACTTGTCGTTTCCATGTGACCCGAGTAGTTCAGAGTGTGAGGTGTTCAGGTATACTGCACCCCCCCCCCCCCCCCAGCCCTGAATCCTTCAGCTGCATTGTTCAAAACTCGCATCATAAACACCTGGGTGCATTAAAGCCTGCTGGACCATATCATTGGGCTAATTGCCACGGCTTCCCGTTGCATTGCATCGCTGTCTAATACATTTTACTAGATGTTCCATGCAAATAATCAGACATAGAGCAGTTAATGAATTGTCTTGGTTATTATTTTTTCATAGACAGAAGATGTTACGGTAGAAATAAAACCTCACACTTTCAGGGACAACAGAATCCCCACACTGAACGTCTCCGTCAAAAGCTGTGTGTGTCTGTCCATGTCCGAGTGTGTGTCCGTGTGCGTCCGTGTGTGTGTGTTTGTATGTGTGAACATGGGGTGATGTTGTAACACTGAATCAGGTGTGGAATTATGTTGTGCTACGTATGCTAACAGGGTAGTGCGGAGGAGCATTGGTGTGGGCGTTGAGCCTGTGACCTGCTGGATGCAGGTGTGAATCTCTGGTGACTCTTTTGACACTTTGCTCATGTACAGCGCGACAAAGGCTCTTTATTGTGAAATGTTTTGGTTTTGTAATATTGAACTGTTTAACAAACAGTATGGGAGGCATGCATTCCACTGGAAAGGCATCTCAGGAAATGGGCCTATAATTATTCAAGGGCAATTTATTTGCTTACTGTAGTGTGTGTGTGTCTGGATTAGAATGAGGCTGATTGGTGCAATTGGATGATATTGTGTGTGTGTGTACATCTACGTGTGTGTGTGTGTGTGTGCAATATCATAACGCAGCACCCTTTATGATGAGCTCAATGAGGAAGAGATCGTTAATAATTTCTCTTGCGGGAGGCGAATGGAAGATGTTTGATCATGGTTGGAGATCAGCCTGCATGGCCTCTAAGGTTTTTCCACAGATTGGTTAGCGCTGGATCTGTTTGCTCATCCTCTGTAACCTGCTGCAAGTGATTGATCTTCTGTTTGTGTTCAATCAATGTTCTGGGCTACTTCCTTTGGTCAGCAAGCTGAGGCGAATAAATACCTGCCCTGCCTCCTTTTTATCTTTAATTCGGGGCCATCTCTCATCCTCCTATTCCTGAAAACAGATCCAGGAGATGCTATGTAACCCAGTTTTGTTCACACAAACAGCCAGGTGTTTCTCTGAATGGCCAGCATCATGTTTACTCGGTCATTATCTTGGCCCTGGGTAAGGTCTGGTCACTCAGAGTTGTCAACACTCTCCTCACGTAAGAGAGGAAGGCAGAGGTTGTGTTCTGACATGTTTCCTGATAATAAGGGGGTGTTTGGAGAAATCGTAGATGGTGTTTTGATTACTAGGGTGATGACAGGCAGATACATAATAGCTTGGGACACCATTTTGCTGCACTTACACACAGCAAAACAAAAAAACAAAGCACTGTGGCTTTGGTGATTTTGTCCACTTCAGAAATGGCATTGAGCGATATGTGACTGTTTTAGCTTTCACCACTAAAAAGGGACCCAGACACATCCCAGTAACACCATGCATTTTCTCCCTTATGGTCATAGAGGCAAGAGCCAGATACAGAGAGGACAGTGGCTGAATGGCTAGTGTGTTTTTTAATTTTTTTATTGCAGTGACTCATGTGGTAGCTGTCTTTTGAAATTAGCTTCCTAGCAGCTCTTGTTCTTAAAAACATATGTCCTCAGAATAGCCACTCTATCGAGAGAGACAGAGAGCGAGAAAGAGAGAGAGAGAGAGAGAGACGATGTGGGAGAGGGGGAGGGGGAGGGACAGAGAGTGCCAGAGGGAGTAAGGGAGAGAAAAATAAAAAACTCCTCTTTTGCAATACTGCTCGTGCGATGCCTGGGTTACATTTGAGAGCGCGATTTGGCGGTATTTTCTGATCATTGCTATTGTTTAATGGATTATAAAGATGGATTATGCGGTGGTGATGCTTTTCTTCTGTCCACTGGCTCCCTCCTCTGGATGCAGGCTGACATGCATCGCTCCTTTCACTGCTGGATTGTTCTCTTATCCGTCATACACCGCGTGTCACGATAAAACCCCAGTCAATACAGCAAAACCTCAGAAAATACTTTTGCTTTGGCAACCTTTTTCCACTGCCATAAACGGTTAAATGGTAGCGAATGCATAAGTCATTATATAACTCCATTGCTTTGCATGAGTGTATTAATCATTTGCAAGCATATTTGTGTCAAAATTTAAAGGAATCTACCATATTGCTATAGCTTAAAGGACACGCTTTTAAGAAACAAAAAATATTTTGGTAATTTTAGCCGGTTTCGGCGAGACATCGCATGAAAAGCCTTTACCAATTTATTATTAGAGAATATTTCCAGATTGTGCTGCACAATAAATTAGTTATGACTACAGATAGGATATGTGATAGTTATTTAATTTAACCTAGCAATTCTTAATGAAAGTGGACAGCTTGTTATTGCAGGTGTCGGAACTTGCTTCTGCTATCAGTGGTTATTAAGATTTATGTTCGACTCGGAAGAAAAATGGTTCTTATCGCACCTGCTACATTGCCCGTCTCACTTATGGGTTTCTGTCAGATTTGTTTGCTGATGGGTCATTAACCCCTGTCTCCATTATAAAATCATTCCGTTGTACTGGTCCTGGATCACCGTCGCCTCGCGTTTCCTGGGCCTGGCGATCCATCGACAGCAAGACAGATGAACCATATGACAGCCTGAGATTTTCCCCCGGCGCCGTGATTGCGTGTTTCTGAGAGCAGATGAGGGAAGCGCATATTGCAGATGTCCTGGCATGAGAGAGCACAGTGAGCTGGAGCTTCTGAACCGCTGTAGCAGAGTCAGCCCAGTCTCAGCTGAGATCTCTGCAGTCAGAACCCTACATGCCGTGCTGTCCAGACCTTGGTCAAATATGTAACCGTTTTGGATTCAAATACTTTTCTATGCTTCACTGAGCTGGTGTATTGGAACCCATGGCATGCCCTCAAAAAGGGCAAACCCTACCTTCTGGTCCTCTTGGTTGGTTCAGTTGCACCGGGTAAGATCAGTCAATTACAGAACAGTATTTGAGTCAAAAACAATGATGTATTTGACCCAGGCCTGCAATCCCACAATGCACTGTTGTATTTGGACAGTGTCCCTCTCACCCAAAAAGACTATTAACTCACCCATATCTCTCCATTATTTCAAGTCAATATCACATTTAAATGAGTTTTATTGGAATGACTGTAAAACGTCTAGAGTATTGTCAAAGCCAAGGTTATAATGGGTTTTGGGTTTCATGTAAGTCCTAACCCTATTATTAAAAACTAAAAGTTAATCTGTTAGTCTAATGCAGTTCAATTAGAAGCAGTCTTTTCAGCTTCTCCCTTTGTATTGGCCCTGAATGTCTCATTAATATCGCTCAGGGTCTGACAGGCAGAAATGTACTGTAGCTGGGTTATAGGCTACATGTTTGCCCACTTTTCACCAGTTTGCTGGGCTATTACCAAGTCTGTGTCTCTGCCTGTAAAGTGCTCTTCAAGGGTCTGTTTGTTCTTCTGAAATCTTTTTGTATCTATAAATTGCTGTTAGTACTAAGTGACATGGTAGACAACAGACATGCGAAAATGAATCAATAAATATGTTTTAAAAATGAAATGGAGAAGCACATGCTGCCTGGCTGTGATTCGATAATTTATGGCTCCATAAAAGCCAAACTCACCTTAAAACTCTGAGGTGTTGTAAATAGTCCCACATTTTGACATTTTGCTCGTTTTCAGCACAGCCTTTACACAAAGCAGATACTGGTATCAAAGGGCAGATGTGCGTTTCTTACCCACCGTCACTGGGGAATCTCGCAGGAAGGTCGCGCAATGTTCCTCAGCCCTGTGACATTTCAGCCCTCTGCCTCCATTTTTGAATAACTTGCTGGAAGGCCTTATAGTAATATATAGCTGTAATATAAGGACTGGCTGTAATTTGAGACTGAATAGTCAATTTTCATCAATCCATCTAATATCTAATTAGTTGGGCGGTGGCGGCTTGTAGCTTAGCGGTTATGGGGCATGACTGGGACCCAGATGGTTGGTGGTTCATTCCTCAGTATAACCATGATACAATCCACACAGCTGTTGGGCCCTTGAGGAAAGCCCTTAACCCCACATTGCTCCAGGACAGCTTGTCCCCTGCTTAGTCTAATCAACTGTAAGGTGCTTTGGATAAAAGCGTCAGCTAATTAACATGTAATGTAAAAAATAACTTATAATTTCTTGAGCCTATTCCAGCATGCATAGGGTGAGAGAAAGGAATACACACTGGACAGGTTGTCAATCCATCACAGCAACGGAAAATTAATATAATGCAGACTTCAAACATGGGAAATGTCAAAGACTGACAATTACTGTAAGGCTTTCAAAATTTGTAAAGCATAGAACAAGAGAAAACGTGAAACAGC